>NC_087176.1:18109090-18114090 GCF_035594125.1 Scylla paramamosain
GAGGAGACTGAAGCTCGATGGAACTCCACCCCTCGTTATCGGCTTGGTAGCCTGCTAGAGGTCACATATCCAGTATGCCTCAAGCTATACACGTGGCAGCGCCACGAGTTGAGAGGCAGGCACCTGGTTCCGTGGTAGAGTAGTCACGTGTGTGACATTCCCCCCTTCTTAGGATGACGCAGAAGGAATGACTCTGCGTCATTAGAGAAGTGAGGTGGTTCCTGTCCCGTGAAGGTTGATTCCACCAGAACGTGGGTAGTCTGGGGCCCGGTAGATGGTTCTTCTGGCAGTGCTCGGCCCTCGGCTGCCTCCATCGACCGGTTCACAAGGCACGACTGTATCCCCGGCAACAGGATCCTAGGGTCCTCAGGGTCGCGACGGGTAGTGATGCGAGGCGTAGTGGGAAGGCGAGACAAAGTGTCAGCAAGGCAGTTGTCCACTCCCTTAATATGGTGCATTTCAATGTGGTAAGACTGGAGCTATAGAGACCACCGTAGCAGACGTTGGTTAGTGAAGCGGTTCCTGTTGAGAAAAGTCAAAGGGTTGTGGTCAGTGTAGATTTGGAGTGGCTGGGTGTTGGACTGAAGATAGTACTCAAACTTCTTGATGGCAGAGATAATGGCTAAAAGTTCTTTCTCGATAGTGCTGTAATTCTTCTGATGGATGTTGAACTTCTCGGAGTGGTAAGCGACTGGGTGAAAGATTCCGTCAGATTCTTGCAGGAGGGCGGCACCCGAAGCGTGATCACTGGCGTCAGTATGTATGATGAAGGGTTTACTGAAGTCGGCCGCACGCAAAACCGGTTCCCGAGCAAGCAAGTTCTTAAGTTGATTGAAGGTATGTTGGCAGGCAGGGGTCCATTCGTACGCCACATTCCCACTAGTTAGTCTAGTAAGTGGCCCAGCTGCGTCTGCGAAGTTTGGACAGAAACGCCGGTAGAACCCCGCCATACCCAGGAAACGGCGGAGCTCGCATCGAGTAGTGGGAGTTGGGTACTTCAGTACTGCGTCGACGTTAGCGGTCTTGGGCCGGACGGAGCCTTGTCCAATCTGATGTCCTAGGTAGGAGACGGTGGCAGCTCCGAACGTAGACTTCGCCAGCTTCACGGTGAGGTTCGCTTCCTGCAGACGGCTGAGCACATTCTGGATCTGGTACAGGTGGTCATCCCAGTCATGTGAAAAAATAAGAATATCATCTAAGTAAACCAGCACTCCTTTTAATCCCTGCATTACCTTGTTCATTGCCCTCTGGAAAGTAGCGGGGCAATTCCTCATGCCAAATGGGGCTACTACATACTGGAAAAGTCCAAAAGGGGTGATGAAGGCAGAGACTATCTGAGCTCTTTCAGTAAGGGCTATTTGATAATACCCTTTTAATAGGTCCAGCTTAGTAACAAATTTGGCTTGACCCACTTCATCTATCAGGTCGTCTACCCGAGGCAGATGATAGGCGTCAGGAATGGTGACGGCGTTGACCCGTCGGTAATCCGTGCAGAATCGCAGTTGACCGTCCTCCTTGGGAACTAGGAGGCAGGGTGATGCCCATGGGGAGCTGCTGGGTATAGCCAAGCCCTGCTCTAATAAGTACTGGACCTCCTTCTGCATCTGTTCTCGTTTCCGGGGGTTGACTCTGTAGGGAGACTGCTTGATAGGGAAGGTCCCTGGGAGCACCATCACATCATGGCGGAGGACATTACAGATTTTAGGATGGTCACTGAACACGTCATACTGAGAGATCAATCTTGAGATATCCAGTGCGCGAGAGGATGAAAGATGACGGAGCTGATCATCTAAGTGTTGGATAATGTAGGTGTTGTTTTGCGTGTCCTTGGGATGTATGGTGTTTGTGTCAATCTCAGTGGTAATACATTTATCATACATCAATGAACACACAGAGGCAGGTGTTAACTCTGAGTCAGCCTCCTGGGGTTCAATGGTACCACAGGAAGCTACTCTAGGGGTTGGTTGGGCGCCAGTCACAGGGGTTCTACATTTATACATTTTTAGGAGATTAACGTGTATTAACTGTGTTGCCTTTCGGCGGTCTGGAGTGTTTATGATGTAGTTGTTATCTCCTACCTTTTCCACTACCTCATAGGGACCATGATACTTTACTTGTAATGGGTGTTTAGGTGTGGGTATGAATGCAAGGACTTGATCACCTCTATCAAATACTCTAACTCTGGCCTTCTGATCAAAGTGTTTCTTCATGGTGTTTTGAGATTTGTGTAAGTTGTTATCAGCAAAGGTGCGAACTTTAGTGAGTGTGGCTTTAAGGTTGTTCAAGTATTTAGTTACAGAGACAAGTTTGTGGGTAGTGGAATCTAACAATTTGTCTTTAATAATCCTTAATGGTCCCCGCACTTTCCTACCGAACAGGAGCTCGAATGGGGAAACTCCTGTACTCTCGTTAGGTGCTTCCCTAATGGCAAAAAGCATGTAGGGGAATGCGTCATCCCATTCGCTCTCCTGCTCGTGACAGAATTTGCGTAGAAGTCCTTTCAGTGTCTGATGAAATCTTTCTAGAGCGCCCTGTGACTGCGGGTGATAGGCAGAAGACAAGGTTTGTGTGATACCAAGCTCTTTTAACACCTCTGTGAAGAGAACGCTAGTGAAATTAGTTCCTCGGTCACTCTGAATGGTTTGAGGAATCCCGAAGGTAGTAAAGAAGTGGTTTAGCTTGGACACAATAGTGTTGGTGTTGATTTTACGTACCGGAAAGGCTTCGGGATACCTAGTTGTTGGGTCAAGAATTGTTAGGATATATTCATTACCTTTCTTGGTTTTTGGAAGAGGCCCCACAATGTCAATTATTATTTTATGAAATGGTTCTGAGGGAACAGCAATAGGTTGGAGAGGATAGGGGGGGATAGTTACGTTAGGTTTACCCGCTATCTGGCAGAGATGACAATTACTGACGTAATTCTTCACATCCTCCCTTAATCCTGGCCAGTAAAAGTCAGCGAGGATCTTCTCACATGTCTTCTTGATGCCCAAGTGACCAGCAAAACTTTCATGAGCGATCTCTAGTATGGAATGTCTGAGTATGGTAGGCACAACCACCTGGTGGGCTTCTGCCCAAGCAGCATCATCTGGGACCTTAGAGGGCCGGAACACTCTCATGAGAACTCCATCCTGTTTGTAAAAGGCAGGGTAATGAGTAATTTGATCTGGAGGGATAACCTTGTCGTGAAATTGAGTCAAAGTAGTGTCTTCCTGTTGAGCCTCAGTGAGAAGTTTTTCAGAAAATATTTGATTGAGTTCAAGTGGGGATGGGCTCTTCTTTGGAAGCGAGAAAGACTGATCAGATTTCCTTGCTTGTGCATGAGTAGTGACACAAACAGGGAATAAGCCTGGTTGTTGCTCTTCTAACTGTACAGTGGGGTTATCCATCAGCATTGTGTCACTAATTACCAAAGGGGGAGTCACCTTACTGCCAGCTAGGTCATTAGCGAGGAGTAGTTGAGCATTAGGGATGGGTAAGGCTGGTTCTTCACTAACTCCTATTATCACTTCACCTCTTACTAGTGGGCTATCAAGATGTACCTTAGCTAATGCAATGGGGAAGGGTCATGGAAGTCTTTTAAATATACCTTTTCACCTGTGTAACACTGTTCAATACCAGGGACTGCTGACTTCAGCACTAGGGACTGAGCTGAACAGGTGTCTCTGACAATCTTAACTGGGTGATCCTTGTTATCAATGCTGATGGTGCCTACAGACCTGAAAGGCTCAAATAAGTCTTTAGGTACAGGGAAGGAGGGAAGAGCTTGTATGGAAGCAACTGGTTTGGCAGGATATGTTTGAGCTACCTTGCACTTGGGATTAGGACAGTTCTTTATGAGGTGCCCCGGCTGTTTACAAAAAGCACAAAATAGAGGTGGTCCAGTACTACTGCCGGTCATTTTACCAACCCCTGAGTTACCCGAGTTTATCTTACCACTAGGAGTCTCGGTCAGCTTGTCTGAGGTTGCCTTGCGATTCACCAGGGAGAAAAGGTCCGCTAACTGAGCGGCTTTGAGAAGATCTGTTTCTTCTTTGTTGGTGATGTGTAACATTACTGAGTAAGGGAGCTTACGCATGAACTCTTCTAAGGCTAAGAGATTTACTAATTCGTCGTACGTGGTTATCGCGGCTGACTTAAGCCAACGCTTGAGAGCCCTCAGTTTCTCTGAGGCAAACTCTAGATAGGTTTGTTGCGGAGTTTTGAACATTTTTCGAAAAGACTGACGGTATCCTTCTGTGGTAATGGAGTACGCCGCTAGGATGCCCTGTTTGACACAGTCGTAATCCGTGTTGTTTTCGAGGCCGTTCAAAATAGTTAAAGCCTTTTGGCCGAGTTTGGGTTTAAGAAGCCAAGGCCAGTCTTCTCGGGGCAGTTCAAAATGTACTGCTGTGTCCTCGAACTGTCCAAAGAAAGTTTCGGGGTCTTTGTCAGAGAACTGAGGGAATAGTGAGAGATATTTAGTTAACTTTTGTTTGAGGTCAGCTGTGGTGGTTGATCGAGATTTTAATTGAGTTGGGTCTCGTGGATTCTTTTTTCCTCTCTCCTCTTTCTTTTTCTCTCTTTCTTTTTCTCTCTCCTCTTTCTTTTTCTCTCTCCTCTTTCTTTTTCCTCCTTTTCTTTTACATATACCAGATCTCTTTCCGCTTTTTCTTTTTGAAAAGCTAGTTCTTCTCGCCTTAGTTCTCTCTCTTCTCTCTCTCTTTCTCTTGCTGCCTCTCTCTTCTCTCTCTCTTTCTCTTGCTGCCTCTCTCTTCTCTCTCTCTTGCTGCCTCTCTCTCTTCTCTTGCTGCCATTAGTTTCAGCTTTTCGAGTTCGAGCATTAAACTGGCGTCGTGCTGTGAAGCAGCGCTAGTGGCTTCACCTCCAAGGTGAACTAGGATTTGAGTTCGGAGTTCTTCCTTCCGAATGTCAGACGGATATGAGAGATCAAACTGTCGGGCTATGTACTTTAAATCATCCTTTATCACTTTGGCAGTTTGTAGCTCCGCCACAGA
>NC_087176.1:18119090-18136590 GCF_035594125.1 Scylla paramamosain
TCAATGGTAAAGGGACCGAGTCTGTGCTGGCCGCCATGGCTGACATAGGTTCGATCCCCACTAGGGGCTGGTCACCTCTAGGATTTTTCCGCTGACAAGCGGGATAGTTACTGTCCCTCCAGACCAGGGGGATGGGTGCGTGGTGTGTGAGGTTAGTCTTACCAAATAATTGATAATAATGACCTCTGAGCTTGCACTGAGAGAGTAACGGCTGGTGGTTGCGGGTCCACTCACGATCAGGCTTTGGTGAAATATATCGTTCAGTTAGCGGAGTGTTCTTGCATGTTCCAGGAGTAGTCAAGCTCCGCTCTGGCCTCTAAAGGATTTATCACACAAGTACTTGCGATGTTGATCTCTCTCACAAAGTTTACGCCAGCCTACCATACCATCTTACTGTTGGAGGCTGAGTTGTAGCTAAATAATTTGTGAGGCAACGTCGATGGTTGTGTTTTGGTCTTATACTATCATGGTGATTTTTATAACGTTAATCTCAGATTATAGAAATAGCTTTAAAATACATGTATGTAAATATATGTTTATTATAGATGCATGAAGACGAAAGCTAATGAGAATGTACTTACGAGTGAAAATCGTCAATCTACACATATATAAAACCAGCTGAGTACGTTGTAGGATAAGATTTGTGTAATTCGTGTCTCGCATGAAGATCTTTGAGCTAAGTGACGAACAGCTATTCAATGCAGCAGCAACAATTAATAGGGCTGCTTAGTGTCACCTTCCATTTTCTAGAATCTCTTGGTATGACCAACAATCCTAGGTAGGTCCCACACTTTCTTCACGAAACTCCCACGGAAGACAATAAGGTAGTCGAGAAACGAAGAGTAGTAGTAGCACTCACGAGGTGAGGGATCTGTGGTGTTCTACGAGCCACACAGGACGAAAAAAAAAAAAAAGTCTCAATGTCATGAAAGTCAGAGACAGCGTAGAGCAGAAAACGAGAAACCTACCATCATAGGTAATGTTTTTTTTTTTTTTTTTTTTTTTTTTTGTGTGTGTGTGTGTGTGTGTGTGTTTATGTAGGAAGGACACTGGCCAAGGGGAACAAAAATCCAATAAAAAATATGCCCACTGAAATGCCAGTCCCATAAACGGGTCAAAGCAGTGGTCAAAAATTGATGAATAAGTGTCATGAAACCTCCATCTTGAAGGAATTCAAGTCATAGGACGGTGGAAATACAGAAGCAGGCAGGGAGTTCCAGAGTTTACCAGAGAAAGGGATGAATGATTGAGAATACTGGTTAACTCTTGCGTTAGAGAGGTGGACAGAATAGGGGTGAGAGAAAGAAGAAAGTCTTGTGCAGCGAGGCCGCGGAAGGAGGGGAGGCATGCAGTTAGCAAGATCAGAAGAGCAGTTAGCATGAAAATAGCGGCAGAAGACAGCTAGATATGCAACATTGCGGCGGTGAGAGAGAGGCTGAAGACAGTCAGTTAGAGAAGAGGAGTTGATGAGACGAAAAGCTTTTCATTCCACCCTGTCTAGAAGAGCAGTATGAGTGGAACCCCCCCAGACATGTGAAGCATACTCCATACATGGACGGATAAGGCCCTTTTACAGAGTTAGCAGCTGGGGGGGGGGTGAGAAAAACTGGCAGAGACGTCTCAGAACGCCTAACTTCATAGAAGCTGTTTTAGCTAGAGATGAGATGTGAAGTTTCCAGTTCAGATTATAAGTAAAGAACAGACCGAGGATGTTCAGTGTAGAAGAGGGGGACAGTTGAGTGTCATTGAAGAAGAAGGGATAGTTGTCTGGAAGCTTGTGTCGAGTTGATAGATGGAGGAATTGAGTTTTTGAGGCATTGAACAATACCAAGTTTGCTCTGCCCCAACCAGAAATTTTAGAAAGATCAGAAGTCAAGCGTTCTGTGGCTTCCCTGCATGATATGTTTACCTCCTGAAGGGTTGAACGTCTATGAAAAGACGTGGAAAAGTGCAGGGTGGTATAATCAGCGTAGGAGTGGATAGGACAAGAAGTTTGGTTAAGAAGATCATTAATAAATAATAAGAAGAGAGTGGGTGACAGGACAGAACCTTGAGGAACACCACTGTTAATAGATTTAGGAGAAGAACAGTGACCGTCTACCACAGCAGCAATAGAACGGTCAGAAAGGAAACTTGAGATGAAGTTACAGAGAGAAGGATAGAACCCGTAGGAGGGTAGTTTGGAAATCAAAGCTTTGTGCCAGACTCTATCAAAAGCTTTTGATATGTCCAAGGCAAGAAGCAAAAGTTTCACCAAAATCTCTAAAAGAGGATGACCAAGACTCAGTAAGGAAAGCCAGAAGATCACCAGTAGAACGGCCTTGACGGAACCCATACTGGCGATCAGATAGAAGGTTGTGAAGTGATAGATGTTTAAGAATCTTCCTGTTGAGGATAGATTCAAAAACTTTAGATAGGCAGGAAATTAAAGCAATAGGACGGTAGTTTGAGGGATTAGAACGGTCACCCTTTTTAGGAACAGGTTGAATGTAGGCAAACTTCCATCAAGAAGGAAAGGTAGATGTTGACAGACAGAGATGAAAGAGTTTGACTAAGCAAAGTGCAAGAACGGAGGCACAGTTTCGGAGAACAATAGGAGGGACCCGATCAGGTCCATAAGCCCTCCGAGGGTTTAGGCCAGCGAGGGCATGGAAAACATCACTGCGAAGAATTTTAATACGTGGCATGAAGTAGTCAGAGGGAGGAACAAGCCCAGAATCGTCCAAGGTAGAATTTTTAGCAAAGGTTTGAGCGAAGAGTTCAGCTTTAGAAATAGATGTGATAGCAATGGTGCCATCTGGTTGAAATAGAGGAGGGAAAGAAGAAGAAGCAAAGTTATTGGAGATATTTTTGGCTAGATGCCAGAAATCACGAGAGGAGTTAGATCTTGAAAGGTTTTGACATTTTCTGTTAATGAAGGAGTTTTTGGCTAGTTGGAGAACAGACTTGGCATGGTTCCGGGCAGAAATATAAAGTGCATGAGATTTTGGTGACGGAAGGCTTAAGTACCTTTTGTGGGCGACCTCTCTATCATGTATAGCATGAGAACAAGCTGTGTTAAACCAAGATTTAGAAGGTTTAGGACGAGAAAAAGAGTGAGGAATGTACGCCTCCATGCCAGACACTATCACCTCTGTTATGCGCTCAGCACACAAAGACGGGTCTCTGACACGGAAGCAGTAGTCATTCCAGGGAAAATCAGCAAAATACCTCCTCAGGTCCCCCCAACTAGCAGAGGCAAAACGCCAGAGGCACCTTCGCTTAGGGGGATCCTGAGGAGTGATTGGAGCGATAGGACAAGATAAAGATATGAGTTTGTGATCAGAGGAGCCCAACGGAGAAGAAAGGGTGACAGCATAAGCAGAAGGATTAGAGGTCAGGAAAAGGTCAAGAATGTTGGGCGTATCTCCAAGACGGTCAGGAATACGAGTAGGGTGTTGCACCAATTGCTCTAGGTCATGGAGGATAGCAAAGTTGTAGGCTAGTTCACCAGGATGGTCAGTGAAGGGAGAGGAAAGCCAAAGCTGGTGGTGAACACTGAAGTCTCCAAGAATGGAGATTTCTGCAAAAGGGAAGAGGGTCAGAATGTGCTCCACTTTGGAAGTTAAGTAGTCAAAGAATTCCTTATAGTCAGAGGAGTTAGGTGAGAGGTATACAGCACAGATAAATTTAGTATGAGAGTGACTCTGTAGTCGTAGCCAGATGGTGGAAAACTCCGAAGATTCAAGAGCGTGGGCACGAGAGCAGGTTAAGTCATTGCGCACATAAACGCAGCATCCAGCTTTGGATCGAAAATGGGGATAGAGAAAGTAGGAGGGAACAGAAAAGGGGCTACTGTCAGTTGCCTCAGACACCTGAGTTTCAGTGAGGAAAAGAAGATGAGGTTTAGAAGAGGAGAGGTGGTGTTCTGCTGATTGAAAATTAGATCTTAGACCGCGAATGTTGCAGAAGTTAATGAAGAAAAACTGTCAAGACACTTAGGGTCGTCAACAGAAAGGCAGTCCGACCTGGTGACACTTATGGTCCCCTCCCCAGATGGGGACTCCGAGGCTGGTGTAGGAGTCGCCATGATTATTTTAAAATTTTTGAGTGAAGGGTGTGTGTGTTATTAGGTGCTTGTAGTTTTGTGTGGAGGAAGAGAGTTGTCTTTAGAGGGCAGGCTGTGACTGCCCCCTTGTGTTGTGAGACACAAAGGGAAACGTTCAGTGAGGTCACAGCTGGGTTTAATGATAAGTTCACAGCACCCCCTGAACAGTGCTTTAGACCTCACTGGGAGTAATTATCGTTTCGGCAGGTGTCTACTGCCTCCTCCTGTGTGTGTGTGTGTGTGTGTGTGTGTGTGTGTGTGTGTGTGCACCACCATACCATTTGTCAGCCTTATAGACATGAATCCTTCTGATTTCAAGAAAAAAAATAAACTAGAAGAGCCCACTGAACTTCATTAGCTGAACAACTAAGGAAGCTTTAATTTCTTTCATATTCCAAAGCAAGCTCCTGCAGCAGCCTGTTTGCGACACTCAGCTCTGTCCTTCACGCCAGACACTCTCTTCTCCACATATTCCTCTACTTTGCTTACAACTGTCTCACATGTAAAATTAAGATTAGTGTGGTACCAGTATATCCAGAGAACAACCCACCACTCATAAATAAGTCCACCAATGTTGTGGTACTTGGTAAGAGTGGCGGACGATAAGAGAGCAGTGTGAGTTGTTACATATAAGGTAGCATCCTGCGCGGGAAGATCGAAGGTCGAAGTGAATATGCTTTAGAGTGAAAGGCACCTATGGATTTCTTACTAATTGTGAACGGTTACTGTTTACTTTGAGCAAGGGTATGGGATGTATGGTGTGTGTGTGTGTGAGGTACCAGTCTTACCTCAGATCGGTTTCTGTGAATTTTTAAGCTGTTTCCAAGGGACATCTGGCACGCGAACACACACACACACACACACACACACATAGACACACACACGTTGCTGTAGGTTTCCGGCCAAACATGCTCCAGCTCATTGACCATAAATCTTTTCATGAATGGAAAGCATCACTCGTCGTTGCTGTCGTAAATAATTTAATTATTGACCACTCAAAGTAACACAATGCAGTATGTATTAAGTCATCTTCCACCACATACAGCATGATTGGACTTGAGAGAGAGAGAGAGAGAGAGAGAGAGAGAGAGAGAGAGAGAGAGAGAGAGAGAGAGAGAGAGAGAGAGAGAGAGATTTGAGACTGGCTAAAGTGTAAACATCACGTGTCTTACACAGATAAAAGCGCATTTTATGATGTAAATCATGTGCTTCAATGTGCCTGCGTCACCCCAAATGCTTTCTTCACTGCGAGGACGCAGCGAGAAGGGTGGTCGGGTAATGTGGTGAGACGCTTCGCCCGCCCCTACATTCCATAGCGCGTCTTTCCCTTGGGATCTGATCCCAGCCTCCAGCCGCCTTGCCTATCACCACGTGGGAGTGAGGTCAATCCTCACACTTTGTCTTCCGGACGCCAGCCCCCGGTCGTGACCTGAGCCGGCCCAGTAACCAACCCAGTCAGTGTCCGCCCAGCCTTGCTGGCAGCATCATATTTATTATCATTTGTACAGTTTTACTTTTATTAATGTATCTACATTTGCTTTTGTGAATTTATCTATATCCCAGCCACCTATACACAAGCAAGTACTAAAAGAAGAAGAAGAATTTTCCTAGTATAAGTGAAGTACAAGAGGAGCAAGAGAAGATGAACTAATAAGAGGAGTAAAGCTAACAGTAAAAAAGGAGAGGCTAGACTACTCTCATTAAATTTTTACTGATATCTTTTGATGGACTCAGATTTTTCTTTCTTCGTTATTCCTAAATATGAGTTTTCGACCTTTCAGCATCGAATTGGTGTTATTACTAAGATCGAACTCTGTTACAGACGAAGCACGAGGATGTAGCAAAGTTGCATAAAAGTATACATAGGAAGCAGTGCTAGCCTTTTGCTCCTGCCAAGAAATTTAAGTTGCATATTTTTTTTCCAAACAGTATTGCCTGCAGGAATGGGGCAGTGTACTGAGGCGTGGTCAGACTGATGATTTCCGAGCGCAGGTTTTCGATTTCCGAGGACCGGCGGGCTCTCTGGAAGTGTCGAAAGCAGTCCTCGATCTATTGTGACCAAGAAAGTCAGGGACATAGAAAGCAGCTCTCGATTTGCAGTAACCAAGAAAGTCATTGACATCGAAAGCAGCTTTTCATTTCCTGTGGCCAAGAAAGTCATTGACATCGAAACCAGCTTTTCATTTGCTTTGGCCAGGAGTCATTGACATCGAAAACAGCTCTTTGTTTGTCTCTAGTACCAAGAATTGTTGCTTTATTCTTGGCCTCTGTGCAGTGTTTTCTCTGGCGAAGAGCAAAGCTAATTTTAATTCCTAAGTTTCTTTTTTTATCTTAATTGTTCCTAATTGTGTGCCCGTTATGTAGTTTTTTTTTCTACCTAACCTTGGTATTTCTTAATATCAAACTGCATTCACCATCTACCTTTCCATTCGTTCATCTTATCTGAGAATCCGACCTAATTAATTAATTTTTTTTGCCGTCAGCAAATTTACTATGTCTACTAATCCCACAAACTAGATCATTAATGTATATTCAGAATATGTTCCTAAAAATTTTTCTCACTGATTTAGAGCCATTTTTTTTTTTTTTTTTTATGTTTCAGTCGCAATAAAAAAAAAATCATTTACAGGCAAAAACTTTCCCATTCATCCCATGCTCCATAACTTTGTTCAAGAACCTTTGCTGGGGTACCTTATCAAACGCTTGGTATAATTGTGTCAAAACTACCCCATTATCTGGTCTCAAAGACTGTAATACTTCAACCAATTCGTGAAGCCTGGTTTCTCCTTCGTTCAGCCTTGCTATCAATCCTTCAACCTATGTTTGTCTAAATGATACCTAATATTGCCACATTATTTAAACTAAAATTGAAATTAAGTTAACAGGCCGGTAGTTCGACTCTAACGTTTCATTTCCTACATTAAAAATGGAAACTACATTTCCTTACCTCCTCATTACCGTCACCTCTCTTGAATCTTATGACCTTCTAAAGATATTAGACACTGGTTCACTACTAACATCTTTGCATTGTATTTAGTCCTCTGCACCTGGATATGTTTCATATGGTTTTGATGATTTTAGACTTTAACACTGTATTCCACTATCTCTTTGGTTATAAAAATATCTATTAGCATTTTTACCTCCAAAAGTCTGCCTGCTTACAGGCATTTCTTTCATCTTTTCTTGAGTGAAAACTTAAAAGGTAGTCTTTTAGAAATGTACTCATGTTTCGCCAGAAATAACTGACTCTCCATCACTTATTATCAACAGATCGACTGAGTTTTCTATTCTTTGTTCTGCTTTCCAGAAGATATAAAACATGATTTGGTCGACATGGTGAATCCACCTTTTCTGGAAAATCTTTTACCCAGATTACTCCCAAAATTTTTTTTAAATACTGCGACACTACCATTTTCGTGTTTTATATCTTCCTCATCCACATTCTTTTCTCATTCTTCCTACAGAACAATTGAGTCTAGTTCAGTACTTAAAATTTCACAATAAATCGAATCAATTTCCGTTGTCTGTTGGAATGGGACAGTCTTCCATGACCAGCACTAAGAGCAGTGCACCATACTTCTAAGAGCCCGCTAACTGTTGGAAATGGAGGCTATGTTAAAAAGATAAATAAATAAGTATCCATATGATATGGCATAAGGATTTCTTTTTTTTTTTTTTTCGGTCTATTCTCTTACTCGTAAGTGAACTACTCGTACAGCGTGGAACACCACAGCTTGCCTCCACTTGGCCCAGGATTCACACACACACACACACACACACACACACACACACACACACACACGTCATAAATAAAACCTCACCGCTTTGAGCGGAGCACATTGTTAATGATAATAATAATAATAATAATAATAATAATAATAATAATAATAATAATAATAATAATAATAATAATAATAATATCATTATGTTTTCTTCATGCTATGGTTTTTTGTAGTGATGAGTGCGAGGCAGACAAGTCACGGCGATATTATTCAATCATAGATCTTCACATGCCGGGCTTGAATGACGTCGATAAAGCAAAACATGTTAATTTAAAAATGCGAAACTTCCAGAACGTCATACGAAAATTCGTCAAGAGAGGGTGTGAGGAATTCTTTTCACAACCACGGTGGTGGCATCCCTTTATCTTCATCCCACAGCTCGTAGCTTCTCTACGAAGGTAGTTGGACTCTAATGAAGGGAAGCAGTGAGGATGCCACCATCGTGGCTTTGAAAAGATATTTCCTCACTCTCTTCCTTGACGAGTTTTCGTATGACGTTCTGAAGTTTCGCGTTTTCTACTTTACATGTTTTGCAATATCGATACCATTCAAACTCGAAACGTGAAGATCTATGCCAGGTATACGTCACCAAAGACACTATGAATACTGAATCTGGAAATTAATACTTGTAATTGTTGCTAAGGCCGTGAGTGAAGAGGAAAGATGCACTTGAGATGCCAGTAAGTCAATTTATCCTTGCCCATTTTTTTATGCTAGCTGGGAGGCCTTAAGTAAAACGTATTCCCCGCCGCGACGCGAGATCGGCGTTCGCTGACTATTTAATGATGATGATGATAATGGTGATAATGATAATAATAAAAATAATGGTAATAATAATAATGATTATTATTATTATTATTATTATTAGTAGTAGTAGTAGTAGTAGTATTGTTATTACTACTATTTATTATTATTATTATTATTATTATTATTATTATTATTATTATTATTATTCAGGGATAGAATCTTCCTCATTAACGCAGCCACTGAGGACAACCCAAGCTTACTGCACTCACCAGGTTAACCAGTATTATCACTGTTATCACCAGTATAGTCCAGCCCTAATATTCTCCTACACGCAGGCATCAGGCATGGAGGAAGCACGCGGCACAGTCGTCCTCGCCTACTCAGGAGGTCTCGACACGTCATGCATCCTGGTGTGGCTTCGGGAACAAGGCTTCAGGGTTGTCGCCTTCATGGTAAGTAAGATCCATGGCCTGAAAGAGAACTACTTTCCATTTCAGACCATATGAAACATTGTTTCTCGCAAGTATCTTCTAAACAAACACTTGGATCAAAATGACATTTTGTATAGGGTATTGTATTGTGAGTATTACCCAAATGTAATCTACCATTTCATCAGTGGTCTGACTGCTTTGCACGATAGAGTGAATCAATTTATCTTTTGGTAGTGAGATACGCCTCTAAACTTCCAAGACATGAAAATTAAGGTACTTAACTTTGAAAGGTCCGATTTCCAAGGATTTCGGTGGCTCATTCTAAGGGATTTAGATGGTATTTGCGAGGTGATTGGTTTATGACAAAAGAGAGACAAAAAGGGAAAGTGAGACAAAAAGGAAAGAAGCAAAATTAAATGAAAATATAATACAACACCATAACACCATTCCTTAGCGGTCACTATATATATATATATATATATATATATATATATATATATATATATATATATATATATATATATATATATATATATATATATATATATATATATATATATATATATATATATATATATATATATATATATATATATATATATATATATATATATATATATATATATATATATATATTACTACAATCTCACTTTGGCGAGGAGGAATACATCTCTCACTGACGTAGTTAGTCCAGGGATTTTTAATGCATGCCTGGTAAAAGTTCCCCCTCACAAGATGTGGTAGACTAGGCGTAGACTCGGGGGAAATGTTAACTCATCGTATTTATGGAGAAAATTTGGCTCCATTGTTGAAAGACCCAAAACTTTAATTCAATTTGATTTTGGCAGGATGAGTGATAACTAGTTAAAATCTCAAAGAAACACCTGAGTATATACTAAGGTTATAAAGTTCTAGGGATGTATTCAAAAATTGAATTATAAATGGTGCGGAGGAGTTATATAGTCGGTTTCATGGCCTTTATACACCAGCCCTGATATATATATATATATATATATATATATATATATATATATATATATATATATATATATATATATATATATATATATATATATATATATTGTGAAGGAGTGACACTTGCCGAGGACAAAAAAAAAAAAAAAAAAAAAAGCCCACTGAGATGACAGTCCCAGAAAAGGTCCAAACCGGAGTTCCAGAGTTTACCAGAGAATGGGATGAACGATTGAGAATACTGGTTAACTCTTGCATTAGAGTGGTGGATAATATAGGGGTGAGAGAAAGAAGAAAGTCTTGTGCAGCAAGGCCGTGGGAGAAGGAGAGGCATGCAGTTAGCAAGATCACAAGAGCAGTTAGCATGAAAATAACGATAGAAATCAGCTAGAGATGCAACATTGCGGCGATGAGAGACAAGATGAAGACAGTCAGTTAGAGGAGAGGAGTTCATGAGACGGAAAGCTTTTGATTCCTCAATGTCTAGAAGAGCGGTATGAGTGGAACCCCCAGACATGTGAAGCATGCTCCATACATGGACGGATAATGCTCTTGTACAGAGTTAGCAGCTGAGGGGGTGAGAAAAACTGGCGGAGACGTCTCAGAACGCCTAACTTCATTGAAGCTCTTTTTAGCTAGAGATAAGATGTGAAGTTTCCAGTTCAGATTATGAGTAAAGGACAGACCGAGGAGGTTCAGTGTAGAGAAAAGGGTATATTTGTCTGGAAAGTTGTGTCGACTTGATAGATGGAGGAGATTTTAAGACATTGAACTATGCCAAATTTGCTCTCCCCCAATCAGAAATTTTACAGAGATCAAAAGTCAAGCGTTCTGTGGTTTCCCTGCATGAAATGTTTACCTTCTGAAGGGTTGGACATCTATGAAAAAGACGTGGAAAAGTGCAGGGTAGTATCATCACCATAGGAGTGGATAGGACAACACGTTTGATTTAAAAGGTCATTCATGAATAATAAGAAGAGAGTGGGTGACAGGAGAGAACCCTGAGGAATACCACTGTTAATAGATTTAGGAGAAGAACAGTGACTGTCTACTACAACAGCAAAAGAACGGTCAGAAAGGAAACTTGAGATGAAGTTACAAAGAGAAGGATAGAAGCCATAGGAGGGTGGTTTGGAAATCAAAGCTTTGTGCCAGACTCTATCAAAAGCATTTGATATATCGAAGGCAGCAGCAAAAGTTTCACCAAAATCTCTGAAAGAGATTTTGACTCAGTAAGGAAAGCCAGAAGATCACCACTAGAGCAGCCATGACAGAACCCATACTGGCGATCAGATAGAAGGTTGTTAAATGATAGGTGTTTAAGAATCTTCCTGTTGAGGATAGATTCAAAAACTTTAGATAGGCAGGAAATTAAAGCAATAGGACGGTAGTTTGAGGGATTAGAACGGTCACCCGTTTTAGGAACAGATTGAATGTAGGCAAACTTCCAGCAAGAAGGAAAGGTAGATGTTGACAGACAGACTTGAAAGAGCTTGACTAGGCAAGGTGCAAGCACGGAGGCACAGTTTCGGAGAACAGTAGGAGGGACCCATCAGGTCCATAAGACTTTCTAAGGATTTAGGCCAACGAGGGAATGGAAAACATCATTGTGAAAAATTTTATAGGTAGCATGAAGTAGTCAGAGGATGGAGGAGAGGGAGGAACAAGCCCTGAATCGTCCAAGGTGAAGTTTTTAGCAAAGGTATGAGCGAAGAATTCAGCTTTAGAGATAGATGTGATAGCAGATGTGCCATCTGATTGAAATGAAGAAGCGAAAGAAGAAGAAGAAGCAAAGTTATTGGAGATGTTTTTGGCTGGATGCCAGAAGTCACGAGGGGAGTTAGATCTTGAAAGATTTTGACACTTTCTATTAATAAAAGAGCTTTTGGCTAGTTGGAGAACAGACTTGGCATGGTTCCAGGCACAAACATGCATGAGATTCTGGTGATGGAAGGATTAAATACCTTTTGTGGGCCAACTCTCTATCATGTATAGCACGAGAACAAGCTGTGTTAAACCAAGGTCTGGAAGGTTTAGGTCAAGAAAAAGAGTAAGGAATGTACGCCTCCATGCCAGGCACTATCACCTCTGTTATGCGCTCGGCACACAAAGACGGGTCTCTGACACGGAAGCAGTAGTCATTCCAGGGAAAATCAGCAAAATACCTCATCAGGTTCCCGGAACTAGCAGAGGCAAAACGCTAGAGGCACCTTCACTTAGGGGGATCCTGAGGAAGGATTGCAGCGATAGAACAAGATACAGATATGAGATTGTGATGGGAGGAGCAAAATGGAAAAAGAGAGGGTGACAGCATAACCAGGAGGATTAGAGATCAGGAAAAGGCGTATCTCTAAGACAGTCAGGAATATGAGTTGGGTGTTGCACCAATTCCTCTAGATCGTGGATAGCAAAGTTGAAGGCTAGTTCACCAGGATGATCATTGAAGAAAGGAAAGCCAAAGCTGGTGGTGAACATTGAAGTTTCCAAGAATGGAGATCTCTGCAAAAGGGAAGAGCATCAGAATGTGCTCCAGTTTGGAAGTTATGTGGTCAAAGAATTTGTTATAGTCAGAGGAATTAGGTGAGAGGTATACAGCACAGATAAATTTAGTTTGAGAGTGACTCTGTAGTCGTAGCCAGATGGTGGAAAACTCGGAAAATTCAAGAGTGTGGGCATGAGAGCAGGTTAAGTTGTTGCGCACATAAACGCAACATCCAGCTTTTGATTGAAAATGAGTATAAAGAAGTTAGGAGGGAACAGAAAAGGGGCTACTGTCAATTGCCTCAGACACCTGAGTTTCAGTGAGGAAATGAAGATGAGGTTTACAAGAGAAAAGATGGTGTTCTGCAGATTGAAAGTTAGATCTTAGACCACGAATGTTGCAGAAAGTTAATGAAGAAAAGATCATAGGGGTGTCAAGACGCCTTTCGTTATCAGAAGGGCAGTCCAACTTGGGGACATTTGTGATCCCCTCCCCAGATGGGGACTCCGAGGCTGGTGTATATATATATATATATATATATATATATATATATATATATATATATATATATATATATATATATATATATATATATATATATATATATATATATATATATATATATTCCTATGACCAGGTTACAGTCTCCCTCATAGCTGCCAGTACAATCGGTTCAGCTTTCCCTAGACTAGCTTTTTCTAGTCTAGTGTGGGACATAATTACAAAGAAACCAGGCACTTACCACTCGCCAACAACTATACAGCTCCAATTATGTCATCACACTGTTTAACCCACCAACAGAGAAGAGAGTATAACAAATATCAACTTAATCGTCCAAGCTGCAAAGAGCAAATGAGCCAAGTGCTGCAGAGCACAGACAGTACAGACAGTACACCCCTAGGGTGAGGATGATACAAATTTAACGAACACCCAACATACAACTCTACACTGCACATAGGCAGAAAGGGAGAAGAAGACTGGGGGCTTGCTCCCATCGATACTCTGTATCAAGACACAAATATTCCAGGACACACATAAAAACTATGAGAACTATGCATGTGACCCCAGGTCAATACGCATAGGAATAATATAATATCGCAATCTACGTTCTTCAACAATATCTGGATTCGTCCAGATCCTGCCCACTCCCCCTAGGACCCAGATATGACACAATATAATAAGGCACTACACTGTAATCCCACCGGTAGGTATAAAATGATATGCCCTCCCAATACACATCTCTCTATGCACCACGTCTGCTCTCTCTGATATCCGGTCTACTACTTATTAGTGACTAAGCAGGTGAGAGAATCTGTTAAATTTGTCCTTGGCATAGACAAAGGATGGGGGGCTGTGAGGGAAGGAGGGAAGGGGGGAAGTAAGCAGTGGGGTGAAGGTCTGCCTCCCACCTAGAACGTCTTGTTTTCACACCCAATGGAGCTCTCCCCTACCGACCTTACAAAAATAACACGGGCTTTATTTGGGGGAGCTGGGTAAAAACTGATCATTTCACGAGAGAGAGCAACTCTTCAGCTATATGATCTATAAACTACAACTTTCAGCAAGGAATGGGAGTAAGTAAATTAAGTGAGGAAGATCAACTTCTAAGTTATATAATTTTTTTTTACTGTAAAACACGCCATGACGCACCTGTCCTGTCTGCTGCAGGTCATATTTGCTTCACGCTCTCGCTCTTTCATCTTCTTTTATCTTTCTCCTTCCCACTTCTCTGTTCTTCACACTTCTCGCTATCTCTACTCTCTATGTCGCTATATATATATATATATATATATATATATATATATATATATATATATATATATATATATATATATATATATATATATATATATATATATGGTAGTCATGAACGTCAGTGATACACACACATATATTTAACAACAACACTCTTACTCGTAATTTAGAATGGTTCTTTCCAGAAAATTGTCAAGCACTGGTTAATTAAACTCCTGAGCCCACTCATTAGATTTAGAACTTAGTGTAGGTAGTATTTTAATGTGTTGAGAAACAGACTCCCATAGTATTTTAATGTACTCAGGAACAGAATTCTATTTTGGGGGCCTGTATAAGGAAAGGAGTGTTGAGAGATTGTTAGGTTATGTGCAGGTTTTACATTTTTTTTTTTTTCTTGTACATGATGGGTAGTTATGTGAAACTTGATTAGTTACATTAGGATTTGCTTTGATTTAAATAGACTGAGACTGAAGTCAGATATATGTGGTTTGTGAATCAATGTTTCATCATATTTTTGTTTGTCCTAGAAGCTTGTGATGACTGGTACGTTTAATTATGTAATATAGAAGAAGAAGAACCGAATAACATGTAATTTCTTCTTTATTGTGATTTCACTGTGCATTTGTACAATCTATTGAGGTCTGAGTTAACATAGTAAGTAATATTAACAGGATGTGGCGGATCTTACCGCGGGATCACACTTGTGTCAAATTATTAGTGCTTGGGCAATCAACAGACACTATCTTGTATCACAAGGGTCTTTATTAGGTCCTCTGTACCACGTTTGCCTCTTGCATGGGCTTGAAAGCTGCAAGTTATACATTAAAATTAATATCTAACCACACAATTACTGTTTACATATATGTGGTTCACTAATCTTCTTTGAAGGTATTAATATAATGCCTCATTATCTTACTGCTCAGGTACTAAGAAATTACGTACACACTTCTTTAGGTAATGTTTCTTGCCTATACACACTATAATCCACTTCACTGTTTATATATGCATATTCTAGACACATTATAAAAATACAAAACATGCTAAATTCCCTTTTTGGCTTCAATGGGGAAGCTTAAACCTTAAAACTAAGAATAATCACTAGCTGCGTCTTGTTACGGTTCACATCTTGCTGTGTAATAATAACAAGTACAATGAAAACCGCATACTTACATTCAAATCCTTTGTAACAAGCATGATGCTACTTGATCCTCTTACAATAGGATTCAATAGTTTATCCTGTATACATAAATAAAATAAGTCATTATAGTAAAATAGATTCCTTTAAATCTACACTTGCTTATATCTACTTAATAACTTTTACACAGGATTAGCCTCAAATAAATATAAATGATTGATTGATTGATTGATTGATTTGGTTTATGGTGCCGCAGATAAATATAAAGCTGTGCCATCTGCAAAGAGTTTAGTTTTGAGTTCATTAGAAATGAGAGGAAGGTCGTTACTATACATATGGAATAATGCGTCTTAACACTTCCCAGTGGAAGACCATATTCCATGTCTCGGTGAGCTGATATGTCCCTGTGAATTTTTGGTGAACTCCGTTCTATATATTAGGGCTAGTCTTCAAGCAATTTTTTTGCAATGATGCCCTCGCTGGCCTAAACTCTCAGAAGGCTTATGGACCTGATGGGGTCCCTCCTATTGTTCTCCGAAACTGTGCCTCCGTGCTAACACCTTGCCTACTCAAACTCCTTCAGCTCTGTCTCTCAACATCTACCTTTCTTTCTTGCTGGAAATTTGCCTACATTCTGCCTGTTCCTAAAATGGATGACCGTTCTAATCCCTCAAACTACCGTCCTATTACTTTAATTTCCTACCTATCTAAAGTTTTTGTAATCTATCCTCAACAGGAAGATTCTTAAACACCTATCACTTCACAACCTTCTATTAGATCGCCAGTATTGGTTCCGCCAAGGCCGCTCTACTGGTGATCTTCTGGCTTTCCTTAATGAGTCTTGGTCATCCTCTTTTATAGATTTTGGCGAAACTTTGTCTGTTGCCTTGGACATATCAAAAGCTTTTGATAGAGTCTGGCACGAAGGTTTGATCTCCAAACTACCCTCCTACGGCTTCTATCCTTCTCTCTGTAACTTCATTTCAAGTTTCCTTTCTGACCGTTCTATTGCTGCTGTGGTAGACGCTCACTGTTCTTCTCCTAAATCTATTAACAGTTGTGTTCCTCAGGGTTTTGTCCTGTCACCCACTCTCTTCTTATTATTCATCAATGACCAAACCAAACTTCTTGTCCTATCCACTCCTACGGTGATGATACCACCCTGCACTTTTCCACGTTTTTTCATAGACGTCCAATCCTTCAGGAAGTAAATATTTCACGCAGGGAAGCCACAGAACGCCTGACTCCTGATCTTTCTAAAATTTCTGATTGGGGCAGAGTAAACTTGGTATTGTTCAGTGCCTCAAAAACTCAATTCCTCCATCTATCAATTCGACACACCCTTCCAGAAAACTATCTCCTCTTCTTCAGTGACAATCAACTGTCCCTCTCTTCTACACTGAACATCCTCGGTCTGTCCTTTATTTACAATCTGAATTGGAAACTTCACATCTCATCCCTAGCTAAAACAGCTTCTATGAAGTTAGGTGTTCTGAGATGTCTCCGCTAGTTTTTCTCACCCCCCCAGAAGCTAACTCTGTACAAGGGCCTTATCTGTCCATGTATGGAGTATGCTTCACATGTCGGGGGGAGGGGGAGTTCCACTCATACCGATCTTCTAGACAGGGTGGAATCAAAAGCTTTTCGTCTCATCAACTCTCTCTCATCGCCGCAGTGTTGCATCTCGAGTTGTCTTCTACCACTATTTTCATGCTAACTGCCCTTCTGATCTTGCTAACTGCATGCCTCCCCTCCTCCCGCGGCCTCGCTGCACAAAACTTTCTTCTTTCTCTCGCCCCTATTCTGTCCACCTCTCTAACTCAAGGGTTAACCAGTATTCTCAATCATTCATCCCTTTCTCTGGTAAACTCTGGAACAACCTGCCTGCCTCAGTATTTCCACCTTCCTATGACTTGAATTCCTTCAAGAGGAAGGATTCAAGACACTTATCCTTCAATTTTTGACTACCACTTTGGATCCTTTTCTGGGACTGGCATCTCAGTGGGTTTTTTTTCTTTTTTTTATTGGATTGTTGGCTAGAATAACTTGAATTCCATAGGATATGGAATTCAGTTTATTCTGTTTGTGATGATTTTTAAGCTTATTGAT
>NC_087176.1:18139090-18304090 GCF_035594125.1 Scylla paramamosain
TGTATAAAGTCAGTGGTGGGTGGATTATGAATAAGATAAAAATATCATGCACGAGCAACACTTACAAAGAAAAATATAATATTACATTACAATATATTTCATGACAGGAATGTTTTATAATAACGCTGAATGCACACAACATTCCCTACCCATGTGTTCACAAATTATTTGTTAGCACCTTTGGAGAGTGAAATTGTTTAAAATGGCTAATTTGTCATCCTTTCAAGAATAGTAATCAGAAAATAACGTGTTTGATTACTGAAGAAAATCCTAATAAAAATAATTAATTGTCAAATACTACTAAACGTGCACGGAAATTATTTGAGGACAAAAGTTTAAGGACAGGGCGTAAGGTACATTACTAAATACTTCTCATTGGAAATAGATAAATAGATTAATAAAGACGTTTCTTGCATAAGTTTTGAAAATAAATTTCAAACAAAGAATTAAGTTCGGCAATATCATGACAAAATTCAGATTATGGAAAACTGTTGATGAGAGAGAGAGAGAGAGAGAGAGAGAGAGAGAGAGAGAGAGAGAGAGAGAGAGAGAGAGAGAGAGAGAGAGAGAGAGAGAGAGATACCGTGCCAGTGCCGTTCCTCATCCTTCCCTTCCCTGCGTCAGGTAGTGGTGCAGGATCTTCGGCGTGAGTTGGTGGAGGATTTCGTGTGGCCCGCTGTTCGTGCCGGGCTTATTTATGAGGGCCGCTACTTGCTGGGCACGGCGCTAGCTCGGCCCTGCATCACCCGCGCCCTCATCTCGCAGGCTAAGAGGGTAAAAGCAGGTAAGATACAGGGGGATGCATGGATGGAGAGAATGGTTATGCTAACAGTATTGAATGGGAAGTGAGATTATGATGCTAGTAAAGTAAAGGCAGTAATCGTGGCAAGGAAGGTATCCTGATCCGGTAAATCATCTGTGTTGCCTTTAAAAATAGTAGTGGTGAGAGAGCACAGCGTCTCAGTTGGGGTTAGGGTGCGGTAATGACTGGTGATGTAGGGTATTAGAAATCCTATCGGATGAAGTAAGTCATATGAGTGATAAGAGAATGGTGATATGAAATGAATTTTGATGCAATGTAACTGGCATATGTCATGCGGTGTTTGAGCGAAATTACAGTAGGTCAATTATATATGTATGTAAAACAACCAGATATGGTTTTAACATCAGGAGAGAAAGTAGTAATTAAAACAATAAAAAGCAAGTATCAGTGGCTCAAGACCCTTCAGTCTCAAGGAGAGAAAGAATATGCGTCTTCTATGAGAGGGATGATGTACCGGATTGAAAATTAGAGTAGATTTAAGACCGTAGGACCGTATAGTGAGCGTGAAAAGTGAGAAAAAAAAAACTATATCTACGCATGCTGCACGATGGCATTTGTATTTAAGTACAGAAAGGCAGTAATGTAGCCTTAAGTAGTGGAATGTAGGAAATGCTAACTGAGGATATGAGCATAACTGCTGGTGGAGAAAAACTGGATTTCTGCCTTTAGGTACAGAAAGACGTAAAAGGATAAAGTGAGAAAGTAACACTTGGTTACTTTAGTTGTGGTGTGCAAAACTGTAAAGTAAGGATGAAAACACTTAACTGCTTGTATCAATGGATAGTGCAGGGTTCAAGTGAGTATAACAATATCTAGTGAGGAACGTGTACAGAGAGGCAGCAGTGCAGAGAGAGTTAACAATGTAACAAAGGTGTAATATATAACCACAAGAAGAGGCAGAAATCAATAAAGTTCATCAAAATCTGTTCTCAGGAACATGTCACTTGAGGTTTGGAGACCTACCCTCATGTGTTCCCTCCAGCGCGTCTCCCCACAAAGTTATTTAATGGGTGATTCAGAGTGCCAACTGAGAGGGTGGTCATTAGCACATGGCTCACTGGCAGGGGGCTCACTGGCAGAGGGCTTTCTGGCAGAGGGCTCACGGACAGGGTGCTCACTGGCAGAGGGCCTCGTTCACTGGCAGTGAGCTCAATGGTAGGCTGCTAACTGGTACAAAGCCTCGCTCACAGGTGGAGGGTTCAATGGCAGGGTGCTCACTAGCAGAAGGCTCAGTGGTTGACAGTTCACTGACAGAGGGCTCACTAACTAGGTGCTCATTGGCAGAGGGTTCACTGGCAGGATGCTCACTGGCAGAGGGCTCAATGGTTGGGTGTTCGCTGACAGAGGGTTCACTGACTAGGTGCTCATTGGCAGAGAGTTCATTGGAAGGGTGGTAATTGGCAGAAGGCTCACTGATAGGATGCTCATTGGCAGAGTGCTCACTGACAGGGTGCTCACTAACAGGGTGCTCACTAGTAGAGAACTCACTGACAGAGGGCCTCGCTCATTGGTGGAGGGCTCAATGGCAGGGTGCTCACTGGCTAGTAGCTCACTAACAGAGGCTTAACTGACAGAGAGCTCACTGGCAGAAGGCTCACTATCATTTTTCTCAATGGTAGGGTGCTCAATGGCAAGGGACTCACTAACAGAGAACGCACTGCCACAGGGCCTACTTGTAGAGGGCCTCGCTCCCTAGCAAAGGGTTCAGCAACAGGGTTCTCACTAGCAAAGTGCTCACTGGCAGAGGATTTGTTAGCAGAGGGGCTCACTGACAGGATGCTCACTGGCAGGGTGCTCATTAGCTCATAAATGGCAGCTGACTTACTGACACTGTCCTCACTGAGAAGGTACTTACTAGCAGAGGCTCACTGGCAGAAGACAAACTGGCTGAGGACTCACTGCCAGAAGGCTAACTGATGGAGTGCTGATTGGCAGAGGGCCTCGCTAACTAGCAGAGGGCTCACTGACAGAGAATTCATTAGCAGGACCTCATTAGCAGAGAGCTCACTTTCAGGGTGCTCAATGGCAGAGGGCTCACTGACAAAGTGCTCACTGGCAGAGGGCTCACTGACAGGGTGTTCACTAGTAGAGGACTCACTGGTTTGATGTTCACTGGAAGAGGGCTCACTGGTAGGATGTTCACTGGTTTTGTTTTTGTGGTACCCTCTTGGTACCACAGAAGACTCACCAACCTGATCCTGGATATCAGGGTTACGCCACCACATCGCCAATACCTCCAAACATCCACAATCACCGCAACACCACGCAAATTTATCCCGTGAGAACGCCGCCCCTCTTTTCCTATTTGGGCCTCCATGCTTCATGAAATTTTGCTGACTCAGATACCAGAGGCAGACACGTGTTGCCCCTCGTCTCAACACATTTCACCTCTAAATACACCTTAAATTATGAAGAGAATAATACTACATGATATAAAATGAGTAAATGAGCCTTATACTAACTTATAACTAAAAATAAAGATATGCACAGGAGGAAAATGGAACACAGGGGACACTAAGAAAACGTGTTCCTTTTCAGAGTAAACTCGGCAAATAACATGACATCCCCTTCCCAAAAGTGGCATGAGGCACCTGATTAGGATGCCTCACGACTAGATGGGGTGCAAGACAAGGAATCAGCAATTACATTCTCGCTGCCTTTTACATGGTGAACTTCCAGGTCATAATCCTGTAAGACCAGGCACCACCTCATCAGCCTTTGATTGTTGTTTTCATTCCATGCTGGAAAATCAGAGGGTTGTGGTTAGTGAAGACTGTACAGGCTGCTCCGTCCCTTTGTCATACACTTCAAAATGACTGAAACTCAGCACAAGTCCCAAAGCCTCTTTCTCAAAAGTGCTGTAAACCCTCTGATATGGTAGCAGCTTCTTAGAATAATAGTCTATGGGATGTTCAACTCCCTCATGATCCTGCATTAACACACCACCCACACCATTCTGACTGGCATCCACATAAAACACAAATGGTTTTCCATAATCAGACATGCGCAGCACTGGGACCCTGATTAACATTTTCTTAATTTCCACGAAAAGTTCCTCACAATATTTATCCCAACAAAATTTTTACTTTTTACTCAGCAACTTGGTCAGGGGCATGGCAACATCTGAGAAATATTTACAAAAATACCTGTAATACCCACTGACCCTTAAGAATCTCAGTATCTCTTTCCTCTTGATGGGTTGAGGGAGATCTACACTGTCTTTAACCTTGGGTTCCACAGTTCTCACTTCATCTTTCTCAACCTTGAATTCCACATCAACTTGCACAAAATTATTTTTCATCAAGTTTACAGGGAGATTGGCATCATCCAGCCTTCTGAATACTTCCTCCAGTAACTGCACATGTTCCTCTCATCTCTCAGTGTAAAACAAAATGTCATCTATATACACAGAACATCCCTTTCAGTACTATGTTCATCAATCTCTGAAAAAAAAAAAAATTCCACTGCTCTTCATCCCAAACGGAAAAACTTTGTATTGATACAATCCATCCATGGCGACAAAAGCTGATATGACTTTTGCCCTCTCAGTAAGTCCTACTTGCCAGTACCCTTTTAACAAAATTTTTTTTTTTTTTTTTTATGAAATTTGCATTATCCATATGATCTATACAATCATTAACTCTAGGGATAAGGTGAGCATCAGGTTTTTGTCACCATGTTAACCTTCCTATAATCCGTACAAAAACAAAAACTCTCTTGACCATGTTTGGGCACTAATGCACATGGTGAGCTCCATGGACTACCACTAGGCTCAATCAAGTCATGCTCCAACACATACTCCACTTCCTTTCTCATGATTTCCCTTTTTCGTGGGTTAACTCTGGAAGGGTGTTGTTTGATGGGTTCAGCCTCCCCAACATCTAGATCATGTACCACCATATTTGTTTTTCTGGGTGCATCAGGGAACAAAGAACTAAATTTTTCAATAATCTCCCTAATCTCTTCCTTCTTTTTTAACTCCATGTGTCCCAATTTATCATTCAAATTCTCTAACACAGTTGAATTCTCTAGCACCATTCCTTCGCACCTACTCAGTTTCATTTCAGACCACTCCTCTTCCAGTGGTTACATTAACGACATTCACGCTTCTTACTCCTTTTTCTACTTCATTCTTCTTTTCTCCTTCCCTTTCATGGAAAGGCTTCAACATATTTATTTGACACAACTGGTTCTTTTTTTCTTCTTCCCTGGAGTCTTTACAACATAATTCACATCACACACTTTTCTCTCAATCTCCCAAAGTCCACTGAACCTGGCTTTGAAAGGGTTACCTTTACAATGGGAAAAGGACTAAGACCTCGTCCCCAGACTGGAGAGATCTGTTCCTTGTATTCCTGTCAAACCAGTCTTTCATCTCACTCTGACTACCTTTCAGATTTTCCTGCGCAATTTCCCTAGCTCCCATTAATCTGTCCTTGAAATCTGACACATACTTCATCACATTAGGAGGCTCCTCTGCCCCTAACCACTTTTCTTTCACCATTTTCAAAGGACCATTCATCTCTTGCCCATACACTAACTCAAATGGGCTGAAACCTGTTGACTCTTGCACACAGTCTCTCAACGCAAACAAAGCAAGTGGCAACGCCTCATCCAACTCAACACTCATCATACATCCTGAGAGTATTTTTTAGAATCTGGTGAAATCTTTCTACACAACCCTGGAACTGAGGATGATAAGCACTCGATAGCTTCTGTTCAATCTTCACGCTCCTTAGAATTTCCCTGAACATGTGAGAAGTGAAATTACTTCCCTGATCTGACTGCAACACAAATGAAAAAAATTTCACCAACTCTCTCGCAATATTTTGAGATTTTATACTCCTGAGGGGAATGGCCTCAGGGAACCTGAATGACATACACATAATAGTCAGCAAAAATATTGGTTTCCCCTCCTGGTTCTTGGTAAAGGACCTACACAGTGTATCACAACTTTACTGAAAGGCTCCTCAGCCACAGTTCCTTTTTCATTGGGTTCCTCGAACAGGGCGCTCAAGGCTTCCATCCTCCTGTGTTGCTCCCTAGGTGTCCACGAGTCCCTTCCGGGGTCACCATGCAGACTGGGAACAATTCAGGCACCTCCACCTCCCCATTTGATAAATGGGAAACTGCTGCTGGAGTGGTGGCCTCTGTCATCCCTACCAGAAGACTGTCTACCATCTGAAATTTAAGGATGACTATACCTCCAGCCAGGTTATTTCTGACCAACATATCCACTCTATCTACAGGCAGTGTCTCCATCACTCCAACCATCACCTCTCCAGTGACGTATCCACAGTCTAGCCAAACTTTGTGGAGGGGAATACTGAACTTGCCTCCTGCGCTCTTGCACGAGATCTCTCTACCGGTGCGGGTCTCCTCAGTCCATGGGATCAGGCTCTGATTAGCTCTTGTATCCCAGAGGATTCTGATCACCTCAGGGATTCCCTCCACCTAAACCGCGCCTTCACTGGTGAAATAATCAAAGCCCTCATCCCTCTGTGATTCCTTTAGTATCTGTGCGTTCATATTCTCCACATACTTCACCAGGTCCTTTTGGGTGGCTGTTGCTCCCAATGGCTTTGGCCTTCCCTTAAGACACTGGTATTTCCTATACCCACTTCCCCCACATACAAGGCACTTAACTGCACCTTCATCACCACTATCCTTCTTGTAGTAAGTAATGCTTCCCTGCCCAATCCTGTGTGGCATAAGGCATGTTGTAATTGTGGGAAAAATTATAGTTGTTAGGGCGGGGCAGATTTGGCCTGTGGAATGATCTCGACCTCATCTAGTGGTCACTCCTATATCTCTGATGACCATCACTTTTGTTGAAGAAAGACTTTCTCCCTCCATGCTATTCACCTCTACTCAACCCATGAGCTTCACAATAATTGTCAGCCCTGCGTCCAGCTTCCATCACATCTTTCACATTATGTGGTATGAGCTCATATTTTAAACTGAGGGACACCTGGTCCATAAATTGTTCCATCAGCAGAACTCCTTTCACCTCCTCGACCGTAGTGACTTCCTTGGCTTTCATCCATCGTTCCAGTTTAAGACAGAACTCTCGAGCCATCTCGATATAAGTGGTACCTGGGCATTTTCTAACCCTGCAGAACCTTTCTCAGTACACTTCTGGACTTACACAGGTTGATCCTAGCACCGCTTCCTTTATCACTTTATAATCACTCGCTTCTTGCAGTGCCTGCTCATCTTCATCCCATCCCCTCAATTCTGCAGTTTTTTTTTTTTTTTTTTCAACCTGAAGGAAGAAATCTTCCTCCTCTACCACAAATTTAGGCACACAGATTACACTTATTTCTACATCCCCGTTTCCTTGAACACTGCTCCTGGCCTCTTTTAATTTAATTATTTTTCTGCCCTTATTTTTTTTCCATTTTCACTTCCTTCTGCATTTGCAATTGCATCTACTCCCTCTGTATCTGCATCTACTCCTCTTGCATCTCCACTTTTTTATGCATTTGCATCTGGATCTGCTCCTACTGTATTTGCAATTATTCTACAATTATTCTATATAATAGCAAAATATAATAATAATAATGCTAACTTACAAATACAGTGAGGTGATTCACATTAAAAGAAATTAGGGAACAAATTTCTACCATACACCAACACAGGGTAATTCTCGCACTGAATTACCATATGTTTCTCTTTACTCAGTCTCTTATATTGCTTCCTTTATTGCTTAAAGGTTATACACATCAATATATGACATTCCCGTCTCTTCACAAAGCACTAAAACCCTTTTAGTACTTCACAGGCCACTCAAATATTTTCCCCAGCTGCAGGAATTTCCCCAGACGCCATCACCATGTCCCCAAACAACTATTCCCCTATGTCACCTCCTCAAACCTCACAAGACATCAACACCATCACCATAGTTCACTTATATCCCATAACACCATCCCCAAAGATACCAATAATACCACAACACCACCACAAACCCCAACCACAAAATGGCTGCCTCTCAGCCCTGACACTACCCCTCAGCATTACTTCACTGAAACAAGTCACCAACCAAATTTTAGGCAGACAATATCTCTTGGTACCACTAAAGACTCACCAACCTGATCCTGGATATCAGGGTTATACCACGACATTGCCAGTACCTCCACACATCTACTCAACACTACCCAAATGTATCTCATGAGAATGGCGCCCCTCTTTTCTATCTAGGCCTCCTTGCGTCCTGAAATTTTGCTGACTCAGATACCAGAGGCAGATACGTATCTCCCCTCGCCGCAACACATTTCACCTTCAAATTACATCTTTTCCCTTACATATACATGCATATAAAGAACTTAAATTATGTAGAGAATAATACTACATGATATCAAATGAGTAAATGAGCCTTATACTAACTTAAAACTAAGAATAAAGATATTCACAGGTGGAAAACGGAACACAGAGGTCACTAAGAAAACGTGTTCCTTTTAAGGGTAAACTCAGCAAATAACATGACACAGAAGACCCACTGGTATGGGCCTCACTGATGCAGGGCTCACTGAGAGGGTGCTCACTGGCAAAGAGCCTCGCTCACTGGTAGGGTGCTCACTGGCAAGGAATTCACTAACAGGGTTCACTAGCAGAGGGCATTGTTGGCTGACAGAGGGGCTCATTCATTAATGGAGGACATTGCTCACTGGGAAATGGCTCACTATCATAAGTCTTAATGATAAGGTGCTCACTGGCAGAGGGCTAATTAAGAATGATCTCACTGACAGAGGGCCCACTTACAGAAGGCCTCGCTCCCTAATAGAGCTCACTGAAAGGGTGCTCACCGATAAAGGGTTCCCTGGCAGATAGCTCACTGGCAGAAGGCTCAATGGAAGAGTGATCACTGGCAGAGGGCTCACTAACAGGTTATTTACTAACAGGGTGATCATTGGCACATGGCTCACTGGTAGGGGGCTCACTGGCAGAGGACTCACTGGAAAGGTTCCTACTGACAGAGAGCTCACTCACAGAGGGCTCACTGGCAAAGTGCTCACTAGCAAAGGGCTCATTGACAGAGGGCTCACTGGCAGGGTGCTCACTGGTAAAGGGTTTCCCGGCAGAGCTCACTGACAGATGGCTCACTGGCAGGGGGCATCACTTACTGGCAAGGGATTCACTGAGAGTTCTCACTGGCAGAGGGCCCATTGGCAGAACGATCACTGTCATAGGGCACACCGACAGATGGCACACTGACAGAGGGCACACTGACAGAGGGGTCCCTGAAAGTGTGATCATTGTCAGGGTGTTCATTGGCAGAAGGCTAAATGACACGGTGCTCATTGGCAGAGGGTTCACTGACCAGGTGCTCACTGGTAAAATGCTCACTGACAGGGTGCTCACTGATTGGGTATTCTTTGGCAAAGGGCTCACTGACAAGATGCTCATTGCAAAGGGCCTCATTCACTAAAGCAAAGGGCTGAGAGAAGTCAGGTACCCTCAATACAGGCAGGCTACACAGCACAGCCCTCTCACACTCTCCAGTCCACTCCCAACAACACCCCTTCTGTAGGAGGTCGGTTAGAGGGGCAAGTAGGGTTGAGCACCTCAGTACAAATCGACTGTAGTATCCCACTACCCAAAGGAACCTCTGGAGAGCGTGGTAACAGGACCAGGCAGGGAACCGCTTGGTCGCCTCTACTTTGGCTTCAGGAGGGGTCACACAACCATGATCCACTACATATCCCAAATATTGGACACGGGCTTTTACAAACTCACACTTATCGACGTTGATGATTAACCCCACCTCATGGAATCGTGCAAACAGTGCCTCCACGTTGGTGAGGTGATCTTGCCAGGTCCGGTCATAAATATAGACGACACAGTGGAGCAAGCCCTCTACAACCCAGTCCTTCAACCGCTGGAAGATGTCTGAGGCATTCTTGAGACCATAAGGCATGACCTGGCACTGATAGACAGCACCGTTGGCCAAAAAGCTGGAGATTTCCTTGGCTCGATCCGTCAAAGGGACCTGCCAGTACCCCTTGACAAGATCAATTTTTGCAATAAACGTGGCCATCCCAATGTGGTCCACAGAATCGTCTACTCTGGGCAGGAGATAAGTGTCAACTTTTGATAGGGAGTTCACTTTTCTAAAGTCGATACAAAACTTGACCCAGCCATCAGGTTTTGGCTGGAGGGTGACAGGTGAAATCCATTCACTATAGACTACATGCTGGAGCATGTAGTCTAATTCCTCTCTCAACAACTGCTGTTTGTGGAGATTTACACGGTAAGATGGTAGTTTCCCAGGAACCACATCCCCCCACATCAATTTCGTGCTCTACAAGAGCCATCCTTCCTGGAGTACTGTGAAAGACTAATGGATATTTTCCCAATCGATCTAACATTTCTCGCTGGAACATCTCATGCAAATGGCTCAGTTTCTCCTTTAGAAGCTGGGCACTATTCTGTTCCCAGTACTCTGTGGGAACAATTGGCTCAAGGCCAAGATTATCAGGTTCCTCTCCTTCATTTGCCAAAAACAAAACTAAAGGCGCCTCTTCCACGGCAGAAACCAAAGAGCCTGGCTGGCTATTCTTGCGATAATAAGGCTTCAACATATTAACATAGCAAAGCTGAACCTGCTTTTGCCGTTCGGGAGTGGTAACCAGATAATCTAATTCACCCACATGCTCTCCACTACGTAGACTGCTGTAGCGTGTAGCCAGCAGCTGTCCCTGAGTCGGGAATAACACCAGCTCCTCATTCTCAGGGGCAAAACATCAGTACTTGGCTTTCCGGTCATAGTACATCTTCATGTGCTCCTGATCCTGGCCTAGGTGCAACTGAGCCACCTTGAGTTACTTTTATTAATCTCTCCCGTGTGCACATCACCATGTTCAACAAACCAGACTGGGGGCAGCACCAGGCATCTCGAATCATATTCATTGGGCCATGCACACCGTGCCCGAACACCAGCTGGTTCGGCAAGAACCCCAACAACTCAGTAGGCGCCTCTCATACAGCAAAATTAATTACATAAGGGACCGCCTCATCCTAATCCTTGTCACTGCCTTCCCGGGGATTACCTTCCTCCCTGTAATATTCCAGCACAAAGATTGCTAGGCTGCTATGTCATGCAACACTGTGACAGGATACGCCAACCCTGCAATCTCAACAGTCCCCTGGCACAAGAATGGGCGACACCAATCCAACCCAAATCCTGCTCTCTCAGCCAAAGTACTAATTGCTGACATGGGAGCAACACCTCTTGTCTTCTCTCTAGCCGGATTGTACAGGGAGTCAAAGGCTTTCTCCTTACCCTGGTCTGTCCAGACCAGCAAAGCTACTGGCTTCTGAGGAAGCTTTTGGGGCAGAAGGCGTGATCAGCTTGGGGCAATTGGACCAGAAGTGCCCCATAGCCTTGCAGTGGTAACAAGTAGGCTGGTTATTAAATTTAGAGGTGCTATGCATCATACTCCCTGTTGCTCTCCTCTTTGGGTCAAAAGGACGCCAGGTGTTATATGAACTCCCAGGCAGACTTATTTCCAAACTCACCGCTGTGGAGAGGATTTCCTGTGGGGCCATCACTACCACCCCTCACTGCCTCCTGACCATTTCTCCACCAGCCAGCTTAATTCCCATACCTCCGTGATGGGATGCAAGGCGGTGAACCAACACATGATCATTCTCCCATGTAGCCACCTCCTTAAGGCTTTTTGAATCTTTACTCGCAGAGCAGCGCCACTAACTCCTTCTCGGCCACATTAATAAACTGCTCCATTACCATGAATTACTTCAGCTCACAGTAGGAGGTGGCCTGCTCGCCAGCAATCCATTTTTCAAATGTCTCCTCCAGATAGTGAGCACATTCTAAATAGGAGTCACTAGACCTTTTCTTCCTTCTGCAGAACTGCAGCTTATACATGCCTAGCCACAGCTCATATACTTTTAGGATGCGAGCCTTAAACTCCTCATAATCCTCCAAAGCCTCAACTAACATCTTATCATACACCTCTAAGGCCTTACCCTTTAACATATTGGCAACAAAGCTAACCCATCTCTCCCAAGGCCAATCAAATTTTGAAGCTTTCTTCTGAAATCTCCTAATCCACTCCGTCACCTTCTTTTCATCAAACTCAGGAATCAACTTCAAACTCCTCACCATCTGGCTTTCTACTGTGTCCTCCTTTACTCCTCCTCTCCTCAAGCCATGAGGTAAATTAATTCCTATTCAAGTCTTCTCCAACTCAAATATCCTATTCTTTTCAGCTTCTTCCTTTTCTCGCTCACCCTCAAGGATCTTCATTTCCTTTTCATACATCCTCACCTTTTCCTTCTCCTTTTCAATTTCAAACAACCTTGCCTTCTCCTCAGCCTCAAGCCTCCTGGCTTCTCTAGCCTCCTCAGTCTTCAGCCTCCTTTCTTCAGCTTCAGCTTCCAACTGAAGCCTTTTCAATTCTCTCTTCTCCTTTTTTCTAGCCTCCACCATCTCCATTCTTTTCATTTCCAACTTAAATTTCATTGCCTTAGACATACCTTTGGTCTGGGAGAAGCCACCAATGCTGTGGGCAGGGCTAACACGTCCATGGACACTGTGGGACTAGGTGTCCTCACATCGAAATGGGCTAAATCTACACTGCCGCTCCCAGCAGAGGCAGGGGACTCAGCTACTAGCCTTGCCCTCCATGGTTTACACTAAATGTGGGCACCCACAAGACAATGAAACAAACAAACTGTTTTCCCCATGTGGTGATGAAGCTTCCAGCTATCCTGGTGAGGTCGCCAGTTTCTATACAACCATAAGTCCCAGCTCCTTCACAAAGCTGCTGCATCTGGACTAGCTTCCCTGAACCACCTCCTGCATGGACTCACTGCAAGGCTCAAAGACGAGTGTACAGAGTCCCTTGTGACTACTGCACCCTTTTCACAATCATAACTTCAGGTCACACTAAGTTCAGGTCGGGAGATTGTTTTACTGACCCACTGACAAAGGAAATACTCAAAACAACACTTAACACCACAGCTGCAGAAGAATCGACAGCCACATCTAGGAAAAAGTTAACATACAATAACACGCCTATGGTCGAGGTATAATACCCCATTGGACATCTGCCCTCCATAACAGTCCTTCCACCATCCAACAGAGTGTTATAGCCTCAAGCCGAGTAGTGTTTTTTACTGACTCTTCGATGGCAGGCCTTGTCAGGACCTAAGGAGGGAGTAAAGTTCACTATGCAGCTAATTTTTTAGGTCCTCTATGGCTGAAATGCCTCAGCCAGCAGTAGCATTTAAGACACAAGTTCACTAACAAGAGACATGAGAAAGTACTATAAAAGAGTGCCCACAAACACACAGTAGGGTCAGTCACTGCTCACTGCGCAAGAACTCGGCCTGGACACACACACACACACACACACACACACACAGCTGATGAGTCACTTCCCTGGGTATGGTACATAGTATACACAACTACCTTACTGGCAGACTACTATGGAGAATCCTAGTCTATGTAAGTAGGCCAGGGCGTACAGCCGGTAATGACTCACTTATCCCCTTAAGGCAACTGAGCCTATTAACTATCATCCCGCCCTAGTCTCTGTCAAATATTAGAGCACGTTTCAGTACATCTTCTCCGTCCAAGTACTGGGTAGTGACAGTGGAAGATGCGCCTCTCCCTCTGCTGCTAAGGGGAGAGGGTACAAGAAAAGAGAGAGGTGCGACACACATACATACGGACACCCACCCACACACTGCTCCCCCTGCGGTCTTTACTTGAATAAACCACTTTACTTCTAAAAATTCTACTGATTAAACTAGGGAGGCTACATGAATACTGATTATGTAATTTACTTCTAAAAATTCTACTGATTAAACTAGGGAGGCTACATGAATACTGATTATGTCATTTACTTCTAAAAATTCTACTGATTAAACTAGGGAGGCTACATGAATACTGATTATGTCATTGTCAAGGGCAACTCTTCTACTAAATACTGAGTGAGATTCAAATTAAATGAATAAGGAGAATTAAGGAAATTTACATGGGGAACAGGAGTAATTGCCTGAATAAATATAATTTTAGAAGTGTTAGGCTTGGTACCTCCGTGTCCAAGACATGTCTAAGTCTCGTTCCCAACCTATCTCTCTCTCTCTCTCTCTCTCTCTCTCTCTCTCTCTCTCTCTCTCTCTCTATCCATTTACCATGGTAAATCACACACACACACACACACACACACACACACACACACACACACACACACACACACAGGTACGCACGCAAGCGCACGATGAGCTGTGCTGCCCAATCATTACTATCTGTGTGTTGAGTGTTATTTTTCCATCCATCATCGCACAGGTTACATATCCCATGGAGCTACTGGAAAAGGAAACGACCAGATACGCTTCGAGCTTGGCTGCTACACACTAAGTACGGATATCAAGGTGAGACCACTCATTTAACAATATATGTATTGTTGCAAATCACCTCCTTACTGTCTGCGGCACAAAAGCACAGGAGGCAGCAGTTTGCTGTAGTTACTACCAAGGTCCGGCATAGTGCCAATGAATGCTGGGTAATTCTACTTGCAAGATCCCTGTACACAGTACCCTCGATGGTAAGTTTTTTTCCTCCAAGCAGAGCATACAGTACAACGTACGGTTAACAAAGAAACGACTCGCACTGACTCTCAGGCATACAGCACCCACTGGTCTCAGCATCAACTGATGCTCTCATGCTCAGTCGAATTCGTCCCTTATCCAGTGTGGTTCATTGGAACCCAAAAGAATACTTTATTGAGGCAACGGAGATCCCAAAACAATAAAAAGAAAAATGTAAGAATAATAGTATTGGACACGAAAATAATTATCATTTATTTTCATATTATTTATCATATTTATCATATTATTCATTTTTATGTTTGTATTCAAAGCGTCCCAAGATACCATGAGATGAATACATCATCTACCGAATTCATCAGTGAGGAGCATTCATTCAGTGAGGAGCATTCAGAGCAGTGAGGAGATGTTCACTCTGTGATGGCAGAGCGCAAATGAGACATCAAATCGTACATCTGGCATGCTGTTCACCCATGTGCAGACCCTGAACCTACACCACTAAGTTCACTTGAGGTCCACTCTCCACTCGGGGTCCCCCTCTCCTCTGCGCATACCTGAACAGCGTCCCAGAAGTACGATTCGATGCCTCATTTGACTTCATGGAGTAAATATCTCCTCATTGCTCTGATGATGAATTCGGTAGATGGTATATTCGGCTCATAGTTTCTTGGAACGACTTGACTACTCAGATACATTATTTTCAAGTCCAATATTATTATTCTTGATTTTTATTTTCTTTTTTGTTTTCGTGGTCTTCATTGCCCCAATGAGGCCCCCAATTTTGGTTTCTAATAGACCATTCTCGATAAGGGCTGAATTCACTCGTAAATATCTCCCATTGAACTGGTTGGTACAGTAACTATGTATATGTTAAGATCGAAGTGCGGTCCATGAGAAGCCATGAAGACTTTATTAAGACAACGAAGATCACAAAAAAAAAATGTAAGGACACAAAAATAATGTAATTGAGTAGTCAGGAGGAGGTAGTAGGCACCTACCGAAATGATAATTAATACCAGTGAGGTCTAATGCACTGGATCAGGGGATGCTGTGAACATAATCATTAAACCCAGCTATGACCTCACTGAACGTTTCCCTTTGTGTCTCACAACACAAGAGGGCAGTCACAGCCTACCCTCTAAACAACTCCCTTCACAAAAAACTCCCTTCAGCTAATTACGCACACACATCCATTCAAATTCTAAATTCTAAATTATCATGGCGACTCCTCCACCGGCCTCGGAGTCCCCATCTGGGGAGAGGACCACAAATGTCCTCAGATTGGACTGCTCTTTTGGTATCGACCCTAAGTGTCTTGACACCCCCTTCAACTTTTCTTCATTAACTTCTGTAACATTCGCGGTTTTAGATCTATTTTTCAGTCTGTAGAACACTACCCCTCCTCTACTAAACCTCATCCTCTTTTCCTCACTGAAATACAGTGACAGTATCCCCTTTTCTGTTCGCTCCTACTTTCTCTATCCTTATTTTCAATCCAAAGCTGGAAGTTGCGTCTACCAGCGCAACGACTTAACCTGCTCTCATGCCCACACTCTTGAATCTTCCAAGTTTTCCACCATCTGGCTACAACTACAGAGTCACTCTCAAATTAAATTTATTTGTGCTATATACCTCTCACCTAACTGACTATAAGAAATTCTTTGACTACTTGACTTCCAAAGTGGAGCATATTCTGACTCTCTTCCCTTTTGCAGAGATCTCCATTCTTGGAGACTTCAATGTTCACCAGCAGCTCTGGCTTTCCTCTGCTTTCACTGACCATCCTAGTGAACTAGCCTTTAACTTTGCTATCCTCCACGACCTAGAGCAATTGTTGCAACACCCTACTCGTATTCCTGACAGTCTTGGAGAAAAGCTCAACATTCTTGACATTTTCCTGACCTCTAATCCTTCTGATTATGCTGTTTCCCTATCTTCTCCGTTGGGCTTCCCTGATCACAATCTCATATCTGTATCTTGTCCTATCGCTCCAATTCCTCCTGAGGATCTCCCTAAGCAAAGATGCCTCTGGCATTTTATCTCTGCTAGCTGTGGGGACCTGAAGAGGTATTTTGCTGATTTTCCTTGGAATGACTACTGCCTCGTATCAGAAAATCGTCTCTGTGTGCTAAGTGCATAACAGAGGCAATAGTGTCTGGCATGGAGGCGTACATTCCTCACTTTTTCTCTCGACCTAAACCTTCCAAACCTTGGTTTAAAACAGCCTGTACATGATAGAGAAGTGGCCCACAAAAGGCACTTGAGCCTTCCATCACCAGAATTTCATGCGATTTATATTTCTGCCTGGAACAATGCCAAGTCTGTTCTCAAAAAATTCCTTCATTAATAGAAGGTGGCTAAATCTTTCAAAATCTAACTCCCCTTGTGACTTCTGGCAACTAGGCAAAAACATCTCCAATAACTTTGCTTCTTCTTATTTCCCTCCTTTATTTAAACCAGATGGCACCACTGCTATCACATCTATCTCTAAAGTTGAACTCTTCCCTCAAACCTTTGCTAAAAACACCACCTGAGATGATTCAGGGCTTGTTCCTCCCTCTCCTCCACCCTCTGACTACTTCATGCTAACTATTAAAATTTTTCGCAATGACGTTTTCCATGCCTTCGCTGGCCTGAACCCTCGGAAGGCTTATGGACCTGATTGTTCTCCGAAACTGCGCCTCCGTGCTTGCACCTTACCTAATCAAATTCTTTCAGCTCTGTCTGTCAACATCTGCCTTTCCTTCTTGCTGGAAGTTTGCCTACATTCACTCTGTTCCTGAAAAGGGTGACCGTTCTAATGCCTCAAACTACCGTCCTATTGTTTTAATTTCCTGCCTATCTAAAGTTTATGAATCTATCCTCAACAGGAAGATTCTTAAACATCTATCACTTCGCAACCTTCTATCTGATACCAGTATGGGTTCCATCAAGGCCGTTCTACTAGTAATCTACTGGCTTTTCTTACCAAACTCTTTTAGAGAGTTTGGTGAAACTTTTTTTGTTGCCTTTGACATATGAAAAGTCTTTGATAGAGTCTGGCACAAAGCTTTGATTTCGAAACTACCCTCCTACATATTGCTCCTTCATTGCATGAAGGAACAATGTTTTACTTAGTTTGATATTCAGAACAAACAATGAAATGGGTCTCAGTGTAATCCTTACTGACACACCAATACAAATGACATGGCCACTAAACTTAATGTTTATGTTTTTTTTTTTATTTATTGTTTCAGTCATATTATTATGAACATGTTTAGAAGTAAACCTTGAAAGTAAATTTGAAATTCAGTATATGCCAATAAAATGGCCTGCAAGGCGATTGGCGAGCGAAGTTCTCACCACTGAACAGGAGAAAGGGGTATTTTAATGAGAGAGAGAGAGAGAGAGAGAGAGAGAGAGAAAGAGGAGGGGCACCCTGCACACGGCAGACTAGCTTTTTTTTCAGTGTAGGAGGGACACTGCTTGGATAGCCAAGGGATACAAAAAATCAATAAAAAAAAAGAAAAAAAAGAAAGCCCACTGAGATGCCAGTCCCAGAAAAGGCGGTAGTAAAAAATTGAAGGATAGGTGTCTTGTAACCTCCCTCTTGAAATAATTCTAGTCACAGGATGGTGGAAATACAGAACCAGGCAGGGAGTTCCAGAGTTTACTAGAAAAAGGGATGAATGATCGAGAATACTGGTTAACTCTTGCATTACAGAGTTGGACAGAATAGGGGTGAGAGAAAAAAGAAAGTCTTGTGCAGCGAGGCCGCAGGAGTGAAGGCATGCAGTTAGCAATATCAGAATAGCAGTTAGCATGAAAATAGCGGTAGAAGACAGCTAGAGATGCAACATTGCGACGATGAGAGAGAAGCTGAAGACAGTCAGTTAGAGGAGAGGAGTTGACGAGACGAAAAGCTTTTGATTCCACCCTGTCCAGAAGAGCGGTATAAGTGGAACACCCCCCTCCCCCGAGACATGTGAAGCATACTCCATACGGAGTTAGCAGCTGGGGGGTGAGAAAAACAGGCTGAGACGTCTCAGAACGCCTAACTTCATAGAAGCTGTTTTAGCTAGAGATGAGATGTAAAGTTTCCAGTTCAGATTATAAGTAAAGGACAGACCGAGGATGTTCAGTGTAGAAGAGGGGGAACAGTTGAGTTTCACTGAAGAAGAGGGGATAGTTGTCTGCAAGGTTGTGTCAAGTTGAGAGAGGGAGGAATTCAGTTTTTGAGGCATTGAGCAATACCAAGTTTGCTCTGCCCAAATCAGCAATTTTAGAAAGATCAGAAGTCAGGCGTTCTGTGGTTTCCCTGCGTGAAATGTTTACTTCCTGAAGGGTTGGACATCTATGAAAAGACGTGGAAAAGTGCAGGGTGATATCATCAGCGTAGGAGTGGATAGGACAAGAAGTTCGGTTTAGAAGGTCATTGATGAATAATAAGAAGAGAGTGGGTGACAGGACAGAACCTTGAGGAACTCCACTGTTAATAGATTTAGGAGAACAGTGACCAGCAGCAATAGAACGGTCAGAAAAGAAACTTACGAAGATGAAGTTACAGAGAAAAGGATAGAAGCTGTAGGGGGGTAGTTTGGAAATCAAAGCTTTGTGCCAGCCTCTATCAAAAGCTTTTGATATATCCAAGGCAACACCAAAAGTTTCACCAAAATCTCTAAAAGAGGATGACCAAGACTCAGTAAGGAAAGCCAGATCACCAGTAGAGCGGCCTTGACGGAACCCATAATGGCGATCAGATAGAAGATTGTGAAGTGATAGATGTTTAAGAATCTTCCTGTTGAGGATAGATTCAAAAACTTTAGATAGGCAGGAAATTAAAATAATAGGACGGTAGTTTGAGGGATTAGAACAGTCACCTTTTTTTATGAACAGGCTGAATTATTCCAGCAAGAAGGAAAGGTCTTTCTCTTGACAGACAGAGTTGAAAGAGTTTAACTAGGCAAGATGCAAGCACGGAGGCACAGTTTCACAGAACAATAGGAGGTACTCCATCAGGTTCATAAGCCTTCCGAGGGTTTAGGCTAGTGGGGGCATGGAAAATATCATTACGAAGAATTTTAATAGGTAGCAGGAAGATAGCAGTGGTGCCATCTGGTTGAAATAAAGGAGGGAAAGAAGAAAAACAAAGTTATTGGAGATATTTGGGGGTAGATGCCAGAAATCACGAGGGGAGTTAGATCATGAAAGATTTTGACACTTTTTGTTTTTGGCTAGTTGGAGAACTGACTTGGCATGGTTCCAGGCAGAAATTTAAAGTGCATGAGATTCTGGTGATGGAAGGCTTAAGTACCTTTTGTGGGCCACCTTTCTATCATGTATAGTACGAGAACAAGCTGTGTTAAACCAAGGTTTGGAAGGCTTATGTCGAGAAAAAGAGTGAGGAATGTACGCCTCCATGCCAGACACCATCACCTCTGTTATGTGCTTGGCACATAACTCGTGTCTCTGACACGGAAGCAGTAGTCATTCCAAGGAAAATCAGCAAGATATCTCCTCAGGTCCCCCCAACTAGCAGAGGCAAAACGCCAGATTCACCTTCGCTTAGGGGGATCCTGAGGAGGGATTGGAGCGACAGGACAAGATACAGATATGAGATTGTGATCAGAGGAGCCCAACAGAGAAGAGAGGGTGACAGCATAAGCAGAAGGATTAGAGGTCAGGAGAAGATCAAGAATGTTGGGCATATCTCCAAGACGGTCAGGAATACGAGTAGGGTGTTGCACCAATTGCTCTAGGTCGTGGAGGATAGCAAAGTTGAAAGCTGTTTCACCAGGATGGTCAGCGGAGGGAGAGGAAAGCCAAAGCTGGTGGTGAACATTGAAGTCTTCAAGAATGGAGATCTCTGCAAAAGGGAAGAGAGTCAGAATGTGCTCCACTTTGGAAGTTAAGTGGTCAAAGAATTTCTTATGGTCAGAGGAGTTGGTGAGAGGTATACAGAACAGATAAATTTAGTTTGAGAGTGACTGTAGTTGTAGTCAGATGGTGGAAAACTCGGAAGATTCAAGAGCGCAGAGAGAGAGAGCAGGTTAAGTCATTGCGCACATAAACACAACATCCAGCTTTGGATTAAAAATGAGGATAGAGAAAGTAGGAGGAAACAGAAAAGGGGTTATTGTCAGTTGCCTCAGACACCTGAGTTTCAGTGAGGAAAAGAAGATGAGGTATAGAAGAGGAGAGGTGGTGTTCTACAGACTGAAAATTAGATCTTAGACCGCGAATGTTACAGAAGTTAATGAAGAAAAGTTGAGGGAAGGGTGTCAAGACACTTAGGGTCGTTATAATTTGTGATTCCCTCCCGAGATGGGCATTCCGAGGCTGGCGTAGGAGTCGCCATGATAATTTTGAATTTCTGAGTGAAGGGTGTGTATGTTATTAGGCGCTTGTAGTTTTGTGTTGTAGAGGAAGAGAGTTGTCTTTACAGAGCAGGCTGTGACTGTCCCCTTGTGTTGTGAGATACAAAGAGAAACGTTCAGTGAGGTCAAAGCTGTGTTTAATGATAAGTTCACAGTACCCCCTGATCCAGTGCTTTAGATCTCACTGGGAGTAATTATCGTTTCGGCAGCTGCCTACTGCCTTCTCCTGTAATATTAAAAAGATCTATCTAGCTCAGAACTTTGAGAGTACCCAGTTATTGTGTTTTATAGCCTTAGACAGGAAATGCCATTGTGCGTTCAATGGTGTGTGTCTGGTCTTGTTGAATGAAAAAAAAAAAAAAAAGTTAGTGAAAATTGAGACATTTTGAAAAAAAATTCATAACCTTGTAATTTTTACACATTGAGTTTAAACAATAAAAGAGATGAAAGCTATACCATATAAAACTGATAGAGTTGTACTGTCATATGGTGCTAATTTCGTTACGATCGCCCGCGTAGTTCGGAAGATATTAGCATTTGAATAGCGTTATGGTCGGGCCGGGTCGCATATTTCCCAGTCTGGAAGAGTAGGTGCCAATCACTCTTGAACATGCTAGACTGGTTAAGGCTAGGTTAGGTTTCAGAATAGCTAGTTTAACAAACCATAGCATTGTAACTTTGTGTGAGAATCACAATAAGAGTATTTTCGAGAATATCTTGTGGCTAGTTTCGGAGCTACAGCCGGCCGTCATCACAGTAGGCGCATATTCTCCCATAGACTTCAGAAAAATAAGGCCAGGCTGGCCATAGTAAACTTCGCATCTCTCATAATTAGGTAAGTTTTTTTTTTTTTTTTTTTTTTTTGTGAGTGTGTGTGTGTGTGTGTGTGTGTGTGTGTGTGTGTGTGTGTGTGTGTGTGTGTGTGTGTGTGTGTGTGTGTGTGTGTGTGTGTGAAAAAGACAATAAATTAGATTACCTCATTTTTCTCATTATATTTCCATATTTCTGGTAAAAAAAAAAAAATGTACGAGGCTATCAAATAAAACTGAGACATGCCTGAGATATATATTCGTCAGATTTAGAGTTAGCATATTTAAAATGATAACAAAAACACGGACTGGACTATATAGACCTCACTGGGAGTAGTTATCATTTCGGCAGTACATATATATATATATATATATATATATATATATATATATATATATATATATATATATATATATATATATATATATATATATATATATATATATATATATATATATATATTGATGCATCTCTAGCGAGATGAAAAAATATTAATAATAAAGAAAATAGTAGCAGTAGTAGTAGTAGTAGTAGTAGTAGTAGTAGTAGTAGTAGTAGTAGTAGCAGTAGTAGTGGTGGTGATGGTGATGGTGGTTGTATCAGCAGCAGTAGTAGTACGTAGTAGTAGCAGCAGCATTAGTAGTAGTATGTAGTAGTAGTAGTAGTAGTAGTAGTAGTAGTAGTAGTAGTAGTAGAAGTACCAGCAGTAGTAGTAAATAGTAGCAGCAGCAGCAGCAGCAGCAGTAGTAGTAGTAGTAGTAGTAGTAGTAGTAGTAGTAGTGGTAGTAGTAGTGGGAGTAGTAGTAGTAATAGAAAAAACAGTAGCTTAAACATAAAAATAACAATAAAGACAATGGGGAAGTTACTGAGATGGGAGGCTTCTGTTACCACCTTATCTGGAAGAGCGATGTGAGTCCAGCACCTTTTTCCCATACATAAGAGGTGCGCACTTTACATAGAAGTGGAAAAAAATAATAATAATAATAATAATAATAATAATATACTCGTAGTGTCAACATCTAGGTGTATTTTTTTTTTTTTTCCTGCATTCGGCCTCGTTTTTTTGTTTTTTTTTATCATGCTCCTCACACTGTACACCCCTCTCTTACTTTAAATCTACCATCTCTATTCACTCCTTATTCTACTTTCTAGTCTTACCCTTTCATACATCATATTCTTTATTTTCTTTCCCTTTCTCCCACCTTTATATGATTTCCTCTCTCATATCCTTAACCTGCCACCTCTATTCGCTTATTCTATTTTCTAATCTTACTCTTTCATACATCGTGTTCTTTATTTTCTTTCACTTTCCCCCATATTTACATCTCCTTTCCTCAGCATTCCTTCCCCTAACCAACTCCTTTACTAATGCTGACTGTCGTTTCCCAAGATCATCGCTCCGTGGAAAGATCCAGCCTTCTACGAGAGATTCCCGGGGCGACCTGAGTTGTTCCAGTACGCCAAGACTCACGATATCCCGCTGCCAGTCACCCCTAAGTCACCCTGGAGCATGGACGCCAATCTGGTGCACATAAGGTGATGGTGATAGCAATGATGGTGCTGATAAAAGTTGTTGTTATTATTGTTGTCATTGCTTTTCTTGTCGTTGTAGTAATAGTAGTAGTAGTAGTAGTAGTAGTAGTAGTAGTACAGTACTCGTAAACCTAACCTAACCTGATCTAACCTAACATAACCTGAAGCATAGTAAACAGTAGTAGCAGTAGTAGTAGTAGTAGTAGTAGTAGTAGTAGTAGTAGTAGTAGTAGTAGTAGTAGTAGTAGTAGTAGTAATAGCAGTAGTAGTGATGGTGGTGGTGGTAGTACAGTAGTAGTACTAGTAGTAGCAGTAGTAGTAGTAGTAGTAGTAGTAGTAGTAGTAGTAGTTGTTGTTGTTGTTGTTGTTGTTGTTGTTGTTGTTGTTGTTGTTGTTGTTGTTGTTGTTGTTGTTGTCGTGTTGGTAGGAATAATTTTTATCATCATTTTCCTTAGCAATCGTAGTGAAACTGATTAAGGTGTCGTTAATGATGCTAGTAGTAGTAGTGGTAGTAGTAGTAGTTGTAGTAGTAGTAGTAGTAGTAGTAGTAGTAGTAGTAGTAGTAGTAGTAGTAGTAGTAGCAGTAGTGATTGTTGTTGCTATTGTAGTAATAGTAGCAACAGTAGTAGCAGTAGTAGTAGTAGTAGTAGTAGTAGTAGTAGTAGTAGTAGTAGTAGTAGTAGTAGAAATAATAGTAGTAGTAGTAGTAGTAGTAGTAGTAGTAGTAGTAGTAGTAGTAGTAGTAGTAGCAGCAGTAGTAGTAGTAGCAGTAGTAGTTGTGACTTGTTGCCATTGTAGTAATTGTAGTTGTAGTAGTAGTAGTAGTAGTTGTAGTAGTAGTAGTATATAGTAGCAGTAGTAGTAGTGGTGGTAGTAGTAGTAGTAGTAGTAGTAGTAGTAGTAGTAGTAGTAGTAGTAGTAGTAGTAGAAGTGGTTATTGTCGTTGTTGCTATTATTGTTGTTATTTATTGCAAGAGTAGCAGTAACTGTAACTGTAGTAACAGTAGTTTGCAGAAGATCCCGCGAACATGGAGAAGAGACGAACGAAAGATAGTTTCTGTCACTAATAAATATCAAGTCAATGTTGACCTATCATTCGGGAGCTTGCCATCGATAGCAGATAGATTACGGGAAAAGAGGAGCTACCGGGTATCAAACCAGCTACTAAGTACCCCAAGCTACGTATGCAACTCTTAACCCGTTGAGCCTTAACGATCACCGTGGACTCTGATGGACCTTGAGTGTTCACCCGCTGCAAGGTTACCTCTACAGAATTTGGCCATGGTACCGCATGCAATGTACGTACATTGAATGGTGATAATGTAGATAATTGCAACAGTGAAGGTAACAACAATGAAAATAATAGTAATGGAAATAATGGTCAGGGAAACAATGGTAATGGAAATAATGGAAATAATGGTCATAGAGGTAATGGTAACATCGGTAATAATGGAAATAATGATATTGGAAATAATGGTAATGGAAGTAATGGTAATAATGGTAACAGAAAAAAATTTTAATAATGGAAAAAGGCCTGTATCATTGGAATTACACAGCGAATGGTCGTGGAGGCGGTGCATTAAGGTAGCAAAGTTATCAAAGTGGCACATCACCAGATCGGTATTTAGGTGAGGCCATCAACGAGGGCCTCGCCAACAAAATATCAGTTTTCAGACGACTCGGAAACTACGTGTAAACACTCAACAGTAAATGATAGTACTCATAAACCTAACCTAACCTGATCTAACCTAACATAACCTAAAGCATAGGAAACAGTCAGAAGGCCTGTAACCAAGGCTGTAAGTGATAAGTAATACATACCAGAAATAACAACAATCGTGTTAGTTATTTGATTAATTGTGTGTAGCTTTCTAAACGTGACGAAAAAGTGCATCGAATCATAACTTTAAGTAACGTAAAGCCAAAGCACCAGTACACCAAAACTTACAAAGGCTGACGTTAATTCATTTGATTCGCTGGTAGTAGTAGTAGTAGTAGTAATAGGAGGAGGAGGAGGAGTAAGAGGAGCAGCAGCAGTAGTAATAGTAGTAGTAGTACGAGTCTTTTCATAAACGTCCAATCCTTCAGGAATTTTTTTATAAGGCCCAATGAGGTGCCGCTCCACAGAGTCAAAAGCGGTCATTAAAATTTAAAGTATAAGTGTCTTGAAACCTCCCTCTTGAAAGAGTTCGTCATAAGAAGGAAATACAAAAGCAGGCAGGAAGTTCCAGAGTTTACCAGAAAATGGGATAAGTGGTTAAAAATATTGGTTAACTCTTGCATTAGTGAGCTGAACAAAATATGGGTGAGAGAAAGAAAAAAGACCAATGAAACCGCAATGAAACCGCGGTAGGAGGGGAGGCACACAGCTAGCAAGATCAGAAGAGCAGTTAGCATGAAAACAGCGGTAGAAGATAGCAAGAGATGCAATATATCGGCGGTGAGAGAGTGGTTGAATACAGTCAGTTAGAGAAAAGTTGATGAGACGAAAAGCTTTTGATTCTCGAAATGAAACCGCGGTAGGAGGGGAGGCACACAGCTAGCAAGATCAAAAGAGCAGTTAACATGAAAACAGCGGTAGAAGATAGCAAGAGATGCAATATATCGGCGGTGAGAGAGTGGTTGAATACAGTCAGTTAAAGAAAAGTTGATGAGACGAAAAGCTTTTGATTCCCCTTTTTCTGAAGAGCGGTATGAGTGGAATCCTCTCCTCCCCCTTCCCTTTCACGTGATGCATATTTCACACATGGGTGGATAACGTCCCTGTACAGAGTTAGCAGCTGGAGGAGGTGATAAAATCTGGCAGAGACAACTCAAAATACCTAACTTCATAGAAGCTGTTTTAGCTAAGGGTGAGATGTGAAGTTTCCAGTTTAGATTATAAGTAAAGGACAGACCGAGGGTGTTCATTGTAAAAAAAAAAAAAGGGGGGGGACGGTTGAGTGCCATTAGAGAAGAGGGGATAGTTAACTGGAAGATTGTGTCAAGTTGATAGATGGAGAAAATGGGTTTTTGAGGCACTGAACACTATTAAGTTTGCTCTGTCCCAATCAAGAATATTAGAGATCATAAGTCCGGCATTCTGTGGCTTCCCTCCGTAAACTGTTTACTTTCTGAAGGGTTGGACATCTATGAAAAGATAAGGAAAAGTGCAGGCTGGTATCATCCGCATGGGAGTGGACAGAACAAGAAGTTTCGTTTAGAAGATCATTAATGAATAATCACTATGTAACACTATTTTTTTTTTTTTTTTTTGTCTTTGACAAGCAGATGTTATTTTCCAACTCTTTTCATTGCAAAACAATAGAAAATGTCCATTATTCCTGTCAAACTTTGCTTTTGTGGCTTTTAGAATTATTTTTGCCCCAAAGCTAAATTTCAACATTTTTCCAGATGCTGTCATTGAGAACTTGTTTGCTCTTGTCTTGATGAATTGATCACATATGTAGCAGAATACATCTGGAGAATTATTGCAGCCTCTTGATGCCATTTCACCTCTTGTGATATGTCTTCTCAGGCAGCCAAAGCAGAACTGATTGGTGGTCTGTTTATATATTGTCAAGCAGTACTCTAGAATATTCCAGAATGTTCCAGAATGTTCTCAACCTTTCTAAAATATTTTTGAACATACATTAGAATACTCTGAATCATTCTAGAAAATTCTTGTAGATTCTAGAAAATTCTTGATACTTCTACATATTCCTATTGTATTCTAGAAAGTTTTTGAATATTCTGGAAATGTTTACATTGAATAGAATGTTCTAAAATGTTCTAGAAACTTCTAAAAGTATCCGATAGAGCATTCTAGAAGATTTGAGATTTCTGAAATGTAAACAAATTTTTCTAAATATGAGAAATTTCTTGCTAGATCTGGTCAGTTCGAGAATGATCTTATTAAAATAAAATAAAAATCTTTAGAACATTTTATATTCTTTCTTTCATTGTTTTAACTTATTTACAACATTTCAAAAGCAATTAGATAAGCAATTGAGACCTTGCAAAGGTCTTTACCTGACATGAAAACCAAGAACAACCCACACTATAATGAAATAAGGCAAAAATGTAAATTCATTGTTCTAACCACAAAAGGAAAGTTTCAGCATCAAAATAACTTTTTTTCTATTTTGTTTAGATGGAAATAACTGGAAAATTATGGTTTGGGGACAAGGACAAGACAGAAGAGAAACTTTGTTACATAGTGTTACAATAGGAAGAGAGTGGGTGACAGGACTGACCCCTGAGGAACAACAGTGACGGTCTACCACAGCAGCAATACAACAGTCAAAAAAGGAACTTGAGATGAAGTTACAGAGAGAATGATAAAAGCTGTATGAGGGATAGTTTGTCTTTTTGCTAGACTCTATCAAAAGCTTTTGATATGTCTAAGGCTTAAGCAAAAGTTTCACCAAAATCCCTAAAAGAGGATGACCAAGACTCAGTAAGGAAAGCCAGAAGATCACCAGTAGAGCGGCCTTGACGGAACTCATACCGGTGATCAGATATAAGGTTGTGAGGTGATAGACGTTTAAGACTCTTCCTGTTTAGGATATATTCAAAACTTTAGATAGGCAGAAAAGTAAAGCAATAAAGCGTTAGTTTGAGGGATTAGAACGGTCACCCTTTTAAGGAACAGGCTGAATGTAGCAAACTTCCAGCAAGATGGATGCTAATAGACAGATGTTGACAGACAGGGAAAATACAAGGATGGAGGCACAGTTTCGGAGAAAAATAAGTCCATAAGCTTTTCAAGAGTTAATGCCAGCAAGGATACGGAAAACTTCTCTGTGAAAAATCTTAATGGGTGGCATGAAGTACTTGGAGGATGGAGGAGAGGGAGGAACAAGCCCTGAATCATCAAAGGTAAAGCTTTTAGCAAATATCTGAGCGAAGAGTTTAGCTTTAGAAATAGATGAGATAGCAGTGGTGACATCAAGTTGAAATAAAGAAGCGAAAGATAAATAAGTAAAGTTTTTGGAGATATTTTTGATTAGGTACCAGAAATCACAAGGGAAGTTAGATCTTTAAAAAATTTTGACACATTATTCATGAAGGAGTTTTTGGCAAGTTAGTGAACAGATTTGGCATGATTCCGAGTAGAAATATAAAGTGTATGAGTGTTCCTTTTGTGGGCCACCTCTCTGTCATGTATATAACGAGAACAGGCTGTGTTCAAGGTTTGGAAGGTTTAGATCGAGAAAGAGTAAGGAATGTACGTCTCAATGCCACATTATCACCTCTGTTATGCGCTCAGCACACAGAAACGGGAAACACAGAAGCAGTAGTCTTTCCAAGGAAAATCAGAATAATACTACCTCAGATCTCCCTAATTAGCAGACGTAAAACTCCACGGGCGGTACTTATAAAAAGTCATAAGTATCCATAATTCTACTTATAGCTATGAAAAATTCACAACTTTTTGTCGTTAGGACTATGGGTTTTTCATAATCTCCGTCATAGCTATGAGTGACTTCGCTAAGTGCTAGAAATAACAGAGACATGTATATAAAATATTCATTAATGAAAAGAGACAGGAAAATTTCTATAGCGCTTGTGACAGGTTTAGACCGTTTATGAAATATTTATGAAAAATATCTGCCATTCTGAAGACCTATGACAGATTCATAGCATTATGACTTTTTATAAGTACCGCCCTTTAGGCAACTCCGCTTTCAAGGATCCTGAAGATCCTGAAGAGGGACTGGAGATGATGGTTTAATAGATGGTGTTGTACAGAGTGAAAATTAGATCTAAGACCGCGAATGTTGCAGAAGTTAATGAAGAAAAGTTGACGGGGAGTGTCGAGACACTTAAGGTCGATATATAAAAAAAAAAAAGTCCGACCTGGGGACATTTTTGGTTCCCTTCCCAGAAAGGGACTCTGAGGCTGGTGTTAGGGGTCACCATATTTAATTTAGAATTTTGAGTGAAGGGTGTACATGTAATTAGGTGCTTGTAGTTTTGTGCAAAGGAAGATATTTGTCTTTAGAGCTCAGGCTGTGACTGTCCCCCTGTGTTGTAAGACACAAAGGGTTCAGTGAGGTCACAGCTGGATTATTGATAAGTTCACAGCATCTCCTGATTCAATGGTTGAGACCTCACTAGGAGTAATTATCGTTTCGGAAGGTTTCTACTGCCTCCTCACACACGGAAGCCACTGAACTCCTGATTTTTTACCTCTCAAATAAAAATTCTGATTTGCGCAAAGCAAACTTACTATTCTTCAATACCTCAAAACTCACTTCCTCCATCTATCAACTCGACATAACTTTCCATAGAACTATCACCTCTTCTTCAATGACACTCAGTTGTCCCCCTCTTCACCATTGAACATCTTCAGTCTGTCTTTTACTGATAATCTAAACTGGAAACTTTATATCATTCTCATCACTAGCTAAAATGGCTTCTATGAATTTAGGCGTTCTGAGTCGATTTCATTTAATGAACTCTGTACAGGGACCTTATCCTTCCATGTATGGAGTACGCTTCACGTGTATGACGGGATTTCAACTCATATTGCTCTTTTTGACAGGATGGAATCAAACATTTCGTCTTATCAACTCCTCTCCTCTAACTGACTATCTTGAGCATCTCTCTCATCGCCGCAATGTTGTACCTCTTTCTATCTTATACCGCTATTTTCTTGATCTTGTTAACTGCATGCCTCCACCCATCCTGCGCGTTCGCTGCACAAGACTTCCTACTTTCTCTTATTCTGTCCACCTCTATAATGCAAAAGTTACCAGTATTCTCAGTCATTCATCCCTTTTTCTGCTAAACTCTGGAACTTCCTGCCTAATTCTGTATTTCCACCTTCCTGTGACTTGAACTATTTCACAAGGAAGGTTTTAAGACATTTATCCTCTATGATGTGATTCTGCTTGACTTCGCTTTGGGAGCAGTCACTTAAGTGGGTCTTTTTTTTTCCACTTCGGCCAATGACCCTTATAAAATAAATAACATAGATGTAGTAGTAGTAGTAGTAGTAGTAGTAGTAGTAGTAGTAGTAGTAGCTGTTGTCGCAATTATTGTTGTTGTTGTTACTGTTGCTGTTGTTGTTGTTGTTGCTGATGGTGCTCTACCCATCGTTATTATCGTTGTTGTTGCTGTTGCTGTTGCTCTTTCTCTTATTATCATTGTTGTTGTTTTTGTTGTTGTTTGGTTCTGTTGTTGTTGTTTACTATTGCTGCTGTTGTTATTGTTGTTGTCGTTGTTGTTTGTTGTTGTTGTTGTTGTTGTTGTTGTTGTTCTTCTTCTTCTTCTTCTTCTTCTTCTTCTTCTTCTGTACTACTTTTACATATTAACATTGCCATCATTATGATCATTGCTGCCATTATCACTATAAGAAATTCTTTGACTACTTAACTTCCAAAGTGGAGCACATTCTGACCCTCTTCCCTTTTGCAGAGATCTCCATTCTTGGAGACTTCAATGTTCACCACCAGCTTTGGCTTTCCTCTCCCTTCACTGACCATCCTGGTGAACTAGCCCACAACTTTGCTATCCTCCATGACCTAGAGCAATTGGTGCAACACCCTACTCGTATTCCTGACCGTCTTGGAGATACGCCCAACATTCTTGACCTTTTCCTGACCTCTAATCCTTCTGCTTATGCTGTCACCCTTTCTTCTCCGTTGGGCTCCTCCGATCACAATCTCATATCTTTATCTTGTCCTATCACTCCAATCCCTCCTCAGGATCCCCCTAAGCGAAGGTGCCTCTGGCGTTTTGCCTCTGCTAGTTGGGGGGACCTGAGGCGGTATTTTGCTGATTTTCCTTGGAATGACTACTGCTTCCGTGTCAGAGACCCGTCTTTGTGTGCTGAGCGCATAACAGAGGTGATAGTGTCTGGCATGGAGGCGTACATTCCTCACTCTTTTTCTCGTCCTAAACCTTCTAAACCTTGGTTTAACACAGCTTGTTCTCGTGCTATACATGATAGAGAGGTGGCCCACAAAAGGTACTTAAGCCTTCCTTCACCAGAATCTCATGCACTTTATATTTCTGCCCGGAACCATGCCAAGTCTGTTCTCCAACTAGCCAAAAACTCCTTCATTAACAGAAAATGTCAAAACCTTTCAAGATCTAACTCCCCTCGTGATTTCTGGCATCTAGCCAAAAATATCTCCAATAACTTTGCTTCTTCTTCTTTCCCTCCTCTACTTCAACCAGATGGCACCACTGCTATCACATCTATTTCTAAAGCTGAACTCTTTGCTCAAACCTTTGCTAAAAACTCTACCTTGGACGATTCTGGGCTTGTTCCTCCCTCTCCTCCACCCTCTGACTACTTCATGCCTCGTATTAAAATTCTTCGTAATGATGTTTTCCATGCCCTCGCTGGCCTAAACCCTCAGAAGGCTTATGGACCTGATGGGGTCCCTCCTATTGTTCTCCGAAACTGTGCCTCCGTGCTTGCACCTTGCCTAGTCAAACTCTTTCAGCTATGTCTGTCAACATCTACCTTTCCTTCTTGCTGGAAGTTTGCCTACATTCAACCTGTTCCTAAAAAGGGTGACCGCTCTAATCCCTCAAACTACCGTCCTATTGCTTTAATTTCCTGCTTATCTAAAGTTTTTGAATCTATCCTCAACAGGAAGATTCTTAAACATCTATCACTTCACAACTTTCTATCTGATCGCCAGTATGGGTTCCGTCAAGGCCGCTCTACTGGTGATCTTCTGGCTTTCCTTACTGAGTCTTGGTCATCCTCTTTTAGAGACTTTGGTGAAACTTTTGCTGTTGCCTTGGACATATCAAAAGCCTTTGATAGAGTCTGGCACAAAGCTTTGATTTCCAAACTACCCTCCTACGGTTTCTATCCTTCTCTCTGTAACTTCATCTCAAGTTTCCTCTCTGACCGTTCTATTGCTGCTGTGGTAGACGGTCACTGTTCTTCTCCTAAATCTATTAACAGTGGTGTTCCTCAGGGTTCTGTCCTGTCACCCACTCTCTTCTTATTATTCATTAATGATCTTCTAAACCAAACTTCTTGTCCTATCCACTCCTATGCTGATGATACCACCCTGCACTTTTCCACGTCTTTTCATAGACGTCCAACCCTTCAGGAGGTAAACATATCACGCAGGGAAGCCACAGAACGCCTGACTTCTGATCTTTCTAAAATTTCTGATTGGGGCAGAGCAAACTTGGTATTGTTCAATGCCTCAAAAACTCAATTCCTCCATCTATCAACTCGACACAATCTTCCAGACAACTATCCCCTCTTCTTCAATGACACTCAACTGTCCCCCTCTTCTACACTGAACATCCTCGGTCTGTCCTTTACTTATAATCTGAACTGGAAACTTCACATCTCATCTCTAGCTAAAACAGCTTCTATGAAGTTAGGTGTTCTGAGACGTCTCCGCCAGTTTTTCTCACCCCCCCAGCTGCTAACTCTGTACAAGGGCCTTATCCGTCCATGTATGGAGTATGCTTCACATGTCTGGGGGGGTTCCACTCATACTGCTGTTCTAGACAGGGTGGAATCAAAAGCTTTTCGTCTCATCAACTCCTCTCCTCTAACTGACTGTCTTCAGCCTCTCTCTCACCGCCGCAATGTTGCATCTCTAGCTGTCTTCTACCGCTATTTTCATGCTAACTGCTCTTCTGATCTTGCTAACTGCATGCCTCCCCTCCTTCCGCGGCCTCGCTGCACAAGACTTTCTTCTTTCTCTCACTCCTATTCTGTCCACCTCTCTAACGCAAGAGTTAACCAGTATTCTCAATCATTCATCCCTTTCTCTGGTAAACTCTGGAACTCCTTGCCTGCTTCTGTATTTCCACCTTCCTATGACTTGAATTCCTTCAAGAGGAATTTCAAGACACTTATCCACCAATTTTTGACCACTGCTTTGACCCTTTTAGGGACTGGCATTTCAGTGGGCATTTTTTTTTATTAGATTTTTGTTGGCCTTGGCCAGTATCCTTCCTACATAAAAAAAAAAAAAAAAAAAAATTATCAACAAGGCATTATTATTATTGTCACCACCATTATCATCGTGGTGGTCACAGACATCCCAATAGTCAGTATCCAATGCCTGCTGCACACATAGTTTCTTTGCGCGTCTGACTAATTACAGCTGTTGACCAATTATGTTTGTATGATTCGAAATCAGACTTTTCAACGCACGTTGTAATGATAATCATACGTATCGAAAATTTGATAAAGTGCCTCATTCCCGATTCTTCCCATGCTAGCACGACATTGTTTACGAAACAACATAACACATGATGGCACCTGTAAAAGTAACATCCTCATCGACATCAGCTGCAACAGGCCAGAGGCAATGTCAAGACTCCAGACTAGCTGAAAACTGATGAAACAGGAGGCAGGCTCCATGGTGAGCCGTGATGATGTGCAGGGAAGGATCAAGAATCTGTTGGTACCACACATTCCCTTCATCACAGAAGGTCCTGGGCCGTATTCTTCGTAATGCTTATGGTCGACAATAGCAAAGTTTGATTTGACTTAAAACCTTATAACTGTAAGCATCATGGCCATCAGCCTTATGGCAGCCAGAAGTTGTTAGTTGCAACACTCTAATACTCGTAACATTTGGTCTCTAGAACGCAGTGCTTACAAGTTGGCAACTTGAAAAAATGTATGGAATGAAATTAGTTTTTGATATTTTGTTGGTATATTCTTTTCGTTCATAATACGATTTTTGGGGAAGTAAGACACAGTAAAATACAAATCCTTTTTTGGGGGAAATGGTGCTGAAATGTTTCCCTGCTGAAGAGGTTATGTAAACCAAGCTAATCTCACGGCAAGCAAGATAGAATTTCTTCAGCACAAGTGCTTAAAGAAAGTTCTTATGACTGTTATCCCAGTCAATGGTCTTTTCATCACCAGAATATAAGTAAGCTTGGATAAATCTTGCTCTCCTCCTCGTGATCTCTTCGTCCCCAGAATCTAAATAAGCTTAAATAAATCTTGTTCGTCCCCATGATCTCTTCATCTCTAGAAGTAAGCTAGAATATATCTCGTTCACATGTGTGTGTGTGTGTGTGTGTGTGTGTGAATCGAATTGAATTGAATTGAATTGAATTGAATTGAATTTATTGAGTAAGCTCAGACTTTATATAAAAGTATGGAGCACAACTCTCCAGCACAAGAATACAATTATATACAGAATTATATACAGAATGTGCATAATATCACATAAGAAAAAAATACATACAAATGAAATACACTAAGCAATGGCAAAAAATTAATAAAAAAAAAAGTGTATGCATATATAATGATACATACTATTACTAATTAATAAATTAGAAAAACTATTGACCTGTTTTGCACACTATTTATCTAAACATGCGTAGCACCATCCTTAAAAACAAAGATAATTTCTTCATCACACTTGAATTTGTACTTTGCATGAACAAAACATATTTGAATTGTGTTGGCCTATTTATGTAATAATTTGGTTTATACATATTATGTAACCTAACAATTTCCACATCTGTACATTCAAAAAGAACATGAAATTCATCTCCTACTACCCCAACATTACACTTGTTACATATCCTATCTTCTCTACTGACACCTTGATACCTACCAACATTTACAGGAAGTCTATTATTACAAGTTCTAAATTTAGTCACTAATAATCTGTCACCCTTTGTTAACTTTTCTAAATACTGTTCTCTGCCAAAATCTGTCTTAAACACCCTATAATTGCTACTTAATGATTTTGTTTCTAAATTATGATGCCAAGTTACAAGCCACTAATCTTTCAATCTCTGTTCCACAGCTTTCTTCACCCATCTTGAATTAGGAACATCTTGCAACAACCACATACCAGAAATTCCACAGTCATTACAAATATTCTTTATACAGGCTAACCATGGAGAAGTATAAAGCCCTAACCCATCCAGCTGCAATAGACATTGGTACATTACATAACACAATTTAGTATTTTTACCTGAAATTAGCCTAGACCAATAACCTATCATTTTTTTTTTCTTTATATAAATATCAAGTGGAAATACACCCAGTTCACCATACACCATGTCATTACAAGTATTCTTATGAACACCAAAAACATGTTTTAAAAATTTCATGTACATAAACTCTAACTCCCTAGCAATATGGTAACCCCAAATTTCAGATGCATAAGTCAATATAGGTAGCACTGTGGCGGTAAATAATTCAAGTTGTATATCCACTGGCAAGTCAAACTTCCCACACTTACTTATTAATGAGTACATTGCTCTTGTGGCCATCTCTTTTAGCTCCAGCTCACCTTTGCGAAACCTCCCATCACAATTTAATAACACTCCAAGATACTTATACTCTGTCACTACTTCATTGTTTTCACCACCAAATTTAAATTCATAGTTAAATAAATTTTGTCTTCCCCTACTAAACACTACTACTTTTGTTTTGTTACAATTTAGCTTCAATTTCCATTCATTACAATATAACTTCAGAGCAACCAGTGCCTGCTTCATTCCATCCTCACTGTCACACAAAATAATTGTATCATCTGCATACATAATAACAAATAGTTTAAGATACATGTTTAAGAAATCATCACCAAAATGTACATAACTGCAATTATATTCAATTAATTTACTTTCAATATCATTCACATAAAAAGCAAAAAGCAACGGTGATAAATTTTCCCCCTGTCTTACCCCTACATTGCAAACAAAGGTGTCTGAAATCTCTTGGTTAAGCATGACACATGATCTGATATTATTGTACATATTTTTTATTACATTTAGAATTTTCCCTTGCACCTTTTCCTCCACAAGCTTACACCATAAACCTTCATGCTATACCATATCAAAGGCTTTCTTGTAATCAACAAATAAACAAAATAGCTTTCTCTTCTTCCAGTTAAAAAAATCAATTACACATTTCAACAAAAATATATGATCCAGAGTGGAATATCCATGTCTGAAGCCCACTTGTGTTTCATTAATGATAGATAAGGTGTTTGAATAATCATTAAGTCTTTCATTAAGTATGGAGGTGAACAGCTTCCCCATGCAGCTAAGTAAGGTGATGACCCTGTAATTACTAACATCCTGGATGTCTCCCTTGCTTTTATAGAGTGGCACTATTGTACCCACCAACCATTCAGCTGGCATGACACCAGTATCAAGTATTTTCTTAAACATTTTAACATAGAGGGGACAAAAGATGCTTAGTACTTTTAACATATTCATTTAATATCATATCAGATGCTGGGGATTTGTTGTTTTTAACTCCTTAATATTTCTAACTACCTCTTCTTCACTTATAGGATCATTAAGTACTGATAAAATTTCAGCATCCGCACGGTCTTCATCACTTGTAATATTCACATCACTATTGTCAGAATTTTCATCACCTGCTACCTGCTTAAAATGCTCATAGAATTTATTTAGTGTTATGGGGATCTGATAAGTTTTTTTCTGACTATTCAAAATTTTCCAATATGCTTTAGGGGTCATCACTCATATTTTCTAAGTTTCTTTATTAAGTTATCCCTCTTTATTCTTCACTCTTTTTAGATTTGCTTTATATTTCCTGCTTTTCTCAATCATGATGTTAAAATTTACACTACTTCTATGCAAATGATACCTCTGTCTAGTATTCCTTTCTAGATGCCCAGCACTCTTTATCATATCCCACTGAGGTGGCATTATTGGACTTTTTAATGAATGATCTTTTCTTGTATGGTGGGAAAGTTGCAAGTGCCAGCTCAGTCAATATTTGTTTTAAATCTAGATTAATATCATCCATGGGTAGTTCATCCACTTTTGCAATCAGTTCATTCATCTTAGTTTCATCAATATTACTCACATATAAAAATTGTTTTTCAACATTCCATTTACTTGGCCTTACACTTGATTGTCTTGATTCCTGTGCCTCTCGGTTTACAACAGGTACCGTACTTTGTATCTTACATTTGATTCTTGCATGTAGTCCACAGTGTACATCAGACAACAAAGGTTCATAATCTAATACTTTAAAAACTACAACATACTTCATAATCAGAGGTGATCCTAAAAAATAGTCAATAGTTGTATTGTGTGTGGTAGTAGGTTTGCCAATGCTGCAGTCCTCCCCTAACTTTCCATTGAACATATAAACTTGGTGATTCTTACAAACATCCAACAACTTTTTCCCATATGAATTCCTATCTGGGGTTAAGTCCTGGTTTCCTCTAGTCTGTTATTCCAAAATCAGTTAAACTTACAGACACAGGGTCCTCAGCAGTATCAGAAGGAACATCAGACATAGTGAGAGTGTGAGCATTAAAATCACCACAAAGCACATGCACATAATCATCATATGAGTAAGTAAACAAAAAATCATCCAGCTCATCATAGTGCTCTTCATTACCATATCTAGAGTGTGAGGGGGGAATGTAAACACAGCTTATTACCAGTTCCCTACCAAAATTTACACTATTTCTATCAACTTTAACTGAAAGTAAAGAATCATGTTACTAATATGCCTCCACTTAAAACTAGCATTTTTCTTGATGGCCATGAGTAAACCCACAGATTCAAACCTGCTTAATTTGCTTCTGTTCTTAAAGACAATGTCAAAGCCAATATTTTCCATATTATTTTTTACATTAATCATATCAGTATCATCACACTTAGTTTCACATAAACAAATCACATCATAATCTTTAATAAAGTTAACAAAATCCATACATAAAAACTTTGACTTGATACCACAGACATTATGAGACAACACATTAATATAATCCAGGGGAGGAACAAACTGAACAGAGTTGATATTATTTACACTAACACGATTATCATGCCCAAGTATGTGCTGTCCCAGCGCCATCCTAGGTCCTTGTTAAGTGATCTAAATTTAACCTTTTTCAATCAGGAGCAGAAATATCAACCTTTTCTAAGTCATCAGGACAGTTTATAACTACAGGTCTACCCCCACTGTGCAACCATGCAAGAATGCTTCCCTCCCTTGTAGACACATTTTTCACTGTTTCTTGCTCCTTAACCATATTCAGCATTTTAGCCCTTAAGGAGGTCATGTCATCATTTATATACACTTTTCTTTGCCTACATTTGAGTTTTTTTTTTTTTTTTTCTTCTTATTTTGCATAATTTCATTTCTTTTCTTTCGGTGGCAAAACCTCACAATCACTGGCTTATCTCCTTCCCTGGGCCTCCCCAAACGGTGAACAACAGAAATGTCATCCTGCTCAATTTTCACTCCAATAGTATCAACAAGTTCTATAACTTTAGCTTCCAGCACCTCCTCACTTTCGTCCTCTTCTTCCTCTAGTCCAGAAATACGTAAGTTCTCCCTTCGGGAGTACTGCTCCATCTTGTCGTTTTCATACTTGAGCAGGAGGCAATTCCTCTGCATTACTGCGATCTTATTTTCTAATTTATCACTGAATTCCTTGAAAGCAGTAGATGCAGCCGTAGATACAGTGACCGAAATTATGCAGGCCAGGCTGGGCAGCATAACAACAACTGCATCCTTAATCGTCTTACTTACACTTCTGCTTTCCCTTCCATCAATGCTGCTGGTTACATTAGCAAGCTCGTTTTCTACCTTTTTCTTCACTAATTCTTCAAGTTCAGACCCAATGAAGTGTGCCATTGTTGTATGGAGTTCAGCAATAGAATTTCTTTACATGTATACGTCGGCGAGGGTGGTACAGTATATACGTGGCGATACCACACCTTGTTTACCTTCTGTGGCTCACACAACAGTACAGGGACGACTTGATAATACCTTCAGTACTGGCCGTAGAGATGTTCCTCAGGCCATGTAACACGTCATATCAGTAGTCAGGTACTCAGAAGTTCATTTGAAAGCAGTAATAGCTCCCAGATTATGGTCGTATCGGAGAAACTCCCTCAAAATATAGAGCTGTCTCAGGTACCTCCTCAGCGTCACGCAATGTGTGTGTGTGTGTGTGTGTTCATGCTTCTCTTGTATGCCCACAACAATTAACCATGACATTACAGTTATGAGTCTGGAGTGTTGGAAGACCCTGCTGCTGCCCCTCCTTCCACCATTTACCAGATGACCACCAATCCGGAGCAGGCACCTGACGCCCCGCAACGCCTCACTCTTACCTTCCGCCACGGTAAGTTGCGCCCACACACACACAAACACACACACACACACACACACAGTACTCTTGGAAGTAGTAATTTATTGACAATAACGTCTTGTAGAAGGGTAATAGCTGAACCCAAACCAAACATAAGAACACACACACACACACACACAGAAAGAGAGTTCACTGACCACAGCAAACAATATAATAATAGTTATTTCATATATCATTTTAGTGCTACGATCCATCCCATATCTGCAGTCCATATTCAGTAAATAAACAGTAAATCATCCTTACGCAGTAAAGCCCTGTTTCCACATTAGCAAATCTTGATGGCGACGTCCTGAATGGCGACTCTGCTGCGAATGTATTGCGAATCTCATGCTTTGCGAACACACTGTGAATGAGCTGGGAACGCGCTATGTTTTGCGTCTGTGTTATGAATCCATTGCGGCTATGGAGAACGCGCTGCGAACGCACGGCCACTCCGCTACAAATACACTACAAATGCCGTGCTACTCATCAATGGAGTATATATTATTACAAACTTTATTAGAGCAGAAGAAGAAAAAGGAGGAAAGAGAACAGAAAATATAGAAAGAGAGAAAGACAGACTAAAGAGAAGAAATGAGATTGCGTCATACCAGTGTAATGTAGTGTCAAAGTTGCCCACTCTCTCGCCTGGAGGGGGTTGGGAGGGGCGCGTGGCGGTGTAGCGTGCTCAAGTGACTTGCCAGATTTTAGTGTAGGGTAACTAATCAGCGCGCAGACACTGCCGCCAAATGTCGTACAGCGCTGGAGTTGTGACTATGGTCTGACCATTTTGAATTGAGCGTTTGAGCGTTGTCATTTTCGGGGGTTCCCCAGTCTGCGGCACTGCCACACTTACACCAAGACACACTTTATGTCAGGTGCTTCCTACCTCAAAATTAAATGGTGTTAGAGTATACATGCATTGTGATGCTCTAAAAAAAGGCACGTTAGTGTAATTTATGTTTTTTCTAATGACATTTGCATGTTTTTTTCTTGCAAACACTACAATACTTGGAAATGTTTCCTCCAAGAGTTGTCACTTTTCCATGGGTGACCGAGTGAGGTCACACGGTTAGCCTGACTATGTTAATCCATAGGTCTCTTCCTCTCGCACCGCCAGCCAGGATAGAAGCTACCTCTCCTGCTCGTTATCGTCACCTCCACAGTCGAGAAAAAGAGCTTATTTATTCTGTAAATAAAATGAAAACATTGTAGTATAAGGGAAATATCATATCTAAAGGAAACCTATCACATTTAAAAGAAATTCACAATGGAGAGAGAGAGAGAGAGAGAGAGAGAGAGAGAGAGAGAGAGAGAGAGAGTCTTCTGAAGACTTTGCCACCACTGTTCTAGGAGAGAAGTGTCACCACTGTATCAAGGAAGTTGTTACTTGCCTCGTCGATGAAGATGCTTGGAGTGTTGGAAGTGTGGAGAATCAGAGTGAGGTGGTGATTTTGGTATCTCGGAGGTAATGGGTAATTAGCTTGTTATTATGATGTATAAATAAAAGGGACGATGATGAAAGCTCTTGATTTAATGATAGGTAGCTGATTTGTACAGACTGGATTTGAGACGATTGTAATGTGAGATTCTACTCTCTCTCTCTCTCTCTCTCTCTCTCTCTCTCTCTCTCTCTCTCTCTCTCTCTCTCTCTCTCTCTCTCTCTCTCTGAAGTGATATAATTTACAACTGAGCAACGTCTCTCACAGCTGACTGTGATTGAGCAGAACTGAGTGAGAGACCAAGACTGACTGCTTGTGACTGGGTGACTGACTGTGTCTCTGACTGGGACTGAACTGGAACTCCAAATGAGCTGATGAGCTCACTACATGCAAGCTGTACTTATCTGAGCTAAGGACTGGAAGCAGGTGTGAAATTCCCTTGAGAGGCAGAGAAGGGGGGACAAACGCAGGTGTTACCTCTAAGGACTGGAAGTGGGTGTGAAGTCCCGTTGAGATAGAGGAGAAGGAGAAATGACCAGCAGGGAAGACGAACATATGTATGCAGGTGTTATCCCTAAGGACTGGAAGTAGGTGTGAAATTCCATTGAGAGGTAGAGAAAGGACTGGCTGGCCATGTTACACATGGGATATATATATATATATATATATATATATATATATATATATATATATATATATATATATATATATATATATATATATATATATATATATATATATATATATATATATATATATATATATATATATATATATATATATATATATATATATATATATATATATATAATAGTAATTGTCGAGACTGATACAGATGCCTTCCCCCACGAAAAATGCGCCCTTGCATTTGGATATAACAGTAAGGCAGTAGAATGATATAGATGATACATGACATCAAGGAGAGAGCACGGAAGGAGAAACTTAACAATAACACACAGACATGATAAGATAATATAATACATGTTTTTATATATATATATATATATATATATATATATATATATATATATATATATATATATATATATATATATATATATATATATATATATATATATATATATATATATATATATATATATATATATATATATATATATATATATATATATATATAACAGTAATTGTCAAGACTGATACAGATGCCTTCCCCCCACGAAAAATGTGTCCTCACATTTGGATATAACAATAAGGCAGTAGAATGATACAGATGATACATGACATTAGGGAGAGAGTACAGAACGAGAAACTTAATAATAGCATACAGACATGATAAGATAATATAATACACGTACAACACATATAAGTAAAGAGAAATATACACATATATACATGATATTGAAATTGGATGATTAAACTTTGGAATGGGGAACGAAGTTTAAGGCTTTAAGTAAGTAAGTAAGTAAGTAAGTAAGCTTTATTGTCACATTTAATTACATACAACATGAAAATCTTCTTGGCTTGCTCAGTAGCTCATCCACATAATATAGTATAATATACTAAAAATAATACATCATTAAAAATACACACTCACACACATAAAACAAAAGTTAGCGGGAAGCAAAGGAATTGAAGAGATCTATACTCTTAGGAATAAAGGTATTTTTAAATCTAGTAGTTTGCAGCTTTGGGAGGGCAAGTCTTTTACCAGATCTCAGGAACTTGTATTGGCAGTGCAGTGGATGCTGGACATCATTCATAATTTTATTTAGTTGTTTTATCACCATCATAATATACTCGTATATATCATCTAGGGAATCAGTTCTAGCTCTAAGTTTACCAGCGTTCTTTACAATTCTTTTGAGTTTATTTATATCTTTACATGTTAAGGATCCATACCATACTGTAATAGCAAAGCTCAAAATGGATTCAATTACTGATTTATAAAATAGTGATAATATTGATTGATCTATATGGATGTTTTTCAATATTCTTAGAAAATGAATTCTCTGTTTACATTTTTTGTATAATTTAGTTGTATTTGAAGATCCTGTTAATTTGTCATCAATTATTACGCCAAGATATTTATATTCATTTACTCTTTCAACTTGCTCATTGGCTATGACTAGTGGATCTGGAATTGTGTTAATTATACGGAAATCAATTATCATTTCTTTTGTTTTCTTTACATTTAGATTTAAAAAGTTATTATTGCACCATGTAACAAAGTCTTCAACTTGCTTCAGGAACTCTCGTGAATCATCATTACTGATTTTTCCCACTATTGCCGTGTCATCTGCATATTTAATTATAGAACAACTTTTATATTTACTTCTGCAGTCATTTGTGTACAATACAAAAAGTAGTGGAGCCAGAACACAACCTTGGGGTGCCCCTGTATTTGTTATAGCAATGTCTGATTTAACATTTTTAAGTTTTGTATATTGTGAACGCATTGTTAGGTAACTATGTATCCATTTGATGAGTTTTCTGTTTACATTTAATGCTAGTAACTTTTGTAACAATATGTGGGGTTGGATGGTGTTAAAAGCGCTACTAAAATCTATAAAAAGAATGCGAACCTGTGTATTTCGATTCTCTAAGTGTTCATGGATAGGGTGAAGTAACGTTAATATAGCATCTTGAACACATCTGTTTTCACAATAAGCAAATTGAAAGTTATCTCGCTCTGAGTCTAAATATTTACAGAGATGTGGTTTTACAATGTGCTCCAAACATTTCATAAGAAATGGGGTTAGTGCGACAGGTCTTAAATCATTTAGCTCTTTTGGGTTGTTGGTTTTAGGCACTGGAATAACTTCAGATTTCTTCCACACATCTGGAATTACGGACTGATCAAGTGAAGCTTGGTAAAGTTTACAAACTGGATTAACAAGTTGTTCTGCACAGTTTTTCAATAACCTTGAACCTATACCATCTGAACCACCAGCTTTACCACACTTAATTCGTTTCAAAGAGCGTCTTGTATCTTCTTCTGTGATAGTTATATGGTCTGACTCAATACTATTTGCAAGTGACATAATATTGTTACATTCTTCATTAAAATCATGGATATCAAATCTAGAGTAAAAAGAATTTAATTCATTTACATATTCTTGAGGATTTGACGGGTCTATTCTCTGTTTTCTCTTCTTAGAACCACACAACATTTTCACACCATTCCAGGCATCTTTTTTTTTGTTAGATTTAAAATGATTTTCTATTTTAATTTTATACGCATATTTGGCATCTTTTATTTCCCTTTTTAGTTGTCTTTGAATATCTGCACCTCTATTTCTATCACCAATTGCGAAAACTCTTTTCTTTTCTTTAACTAATAGTTATACACTGGAGTTAATCCACGGTTTGCTATTTGGATATATATTTACTTCCTTGATTGGTATTATCATTTCAGTACAAAAATTTACATAGGAATTGAATACGTCTAAGTTGTAATTAATACTTTCTGTATCCGAGAATAATACATCCCAGTCTGTACATTCGAAACACCCCTGAAGAATGATCTTTTCGTTATTTTTCCAGTTTTGCACACTAATTTTCTCGTATTTTTCACATTTAAGTTTTTGCAAGTATGATGGCGCAAGGAACACCATATTGTGGTCAGAATCACCTAGTTTTGGTTTTTGATAGGCACGATATCCATTCCTAATGTTACAGAACATTTTGTCTAGTGTAGCATTTCCTCTTGAGGGACACGTCACTGTTTGTTGATATGTGGGCACACTTGACTGAAAGTTACAATGATTGAAGTCACCTAGAACTATGATAACTCCTTCAGGATTATTATTTTCGTATTTTTGTACACAATTTTGTAACTTCTCACTTGCAACCGATGCATTGGCCTGTGGCGGAATATACACTGTTATAACTATCACGTTGTTGAATTCGCGAGGAAGATAGAAAGGCCGACATGTTATTACTAAAAATTCAAGGTCTTCACAACAAAAACGTTCCTTCACGTTCACTTGTGTACACCATCTATCGTTCACGTATACAGCGACTCCACCTCCTTTCTGCTTCACTGTGTCCTTCCTGTCTGCTCTCACTAATGAAAATCCATCTATGTTTACTGTTTCATCTACATCTTTATCTTGAAGCCATGTCTCCGTTAGTGATATGAAACTGCTTTTTCTGAAGTCCCTTAGATATTTGCAGTTTGCAGAAAATTCGTCTATTTTGTTCCTTATTGACCGAACATTTCCGAATATGACAGCAGGTAGCGGCGTCTTAGTGCCTCTCCTCAATCTTGCTCGGATTCCACCCTTCTTACCTCTTTTCCGTTTGTTTTTCTTCACGTATGAATTTTCCTGGATGGCGTTTTGGCCGTTGATTAATTCATTTAGCCATTTGACGGTGTCTAAAGTTGCTGGCGGCAGGGTGTTTGCTTGCAGGCGTAGGTCCAGTAGTTGTTGTCGGTCGTATGTGTTTACATGATCAGCTGTGGCCGCCACCGCCACAATAGCTATCACCACCCAAAATAACATGATGTATTCACTCAGCATCTTCACAGGCGTATCTATCTTGATCCCCAGCACACCACGCACTGTTACATATCTTTATGATAAGTTTCCGTTTGAAATAGCCTTAGAAAAACATAGAAATATGGAGAGCTCTGAAGCCGAGGCAGCCGACGTGTGTGTGGTTAAACTCGAGTCGCTTGAAGGATCTGTTAAATCAGAACTTAATGATATCTGATGTGCAACACTCATCATCGAATCCCTTGTTCACACACTTCAAATTATCGACATGAACGATCTGTTCCCCTAAGGTTTTGAGATATAGAATTTTTACTTTGTGGCCATGGAAAGATTCGATCACACGGTGTGGCCCAAAGAACAATGGATCTAATTTAGAGTTACGATTGTGAACTCTGGCGAAGACTATATCGCCGAATTCAATGGAAGAATTTGTCGCTCTAAGATGTTGTTTCTGCAGCATCTCTGCTTGCGATGCAGTGAGGCGATCGTGAATGAGCTTATGAGTGAACTGAAAATCACAGAGACGACATCTGACATAGTCATCAATGTTGTAGACAGAACGCAGTGCACTGTGGAGAAATTCATATGGAAGACGTTACTCAGTACCAAAAGAGCACAAAATGTGGAGACTCGTTGATGGTGAAGTAGATTGCCGAGTTGATAGAGGAGGCTATATGAGGAAGCCATTCGTCCCAGGAATGCTTTGCTTCTGTTATGAAACGCAGAATGTCAAGGATACGTTTATCACAACGCTCTACTTTGCCGTTTGAACTGGGTGAGTGAGGAACAATGTTACATTTCTTGGTATGAAATTCTTTACAAATCTCCTGTACGACAGAGTTATTGAATTCAGCGCCATTGTCAGATAAGGTGAAGCGAGGAGAGGTATAAGGACAAAATATGTTGTCAATGATCGCACAACCAACAGAAGTACCAGTTTTGAGAGCAACGAGAATAGTGAAACGAGTGAGACTATCCACACAAAGTAGAAGATACTGATAACCGTTCTCTGTAAGTGGAAATATGAGCAGATCAACAGTGACTGAATCCCAAGGAGCGGAAGTGATGGGATATTGAAGCGATGGATCTCATTTGTGAGCGAGATGATATGAACCACACTGAGGACAGAGCGCACAGTGTTGGAAGATATCCTTCCTCATAGTCGGTCAGAAATATGATCGTTTTGCCTGCACGAGGCATTTGTCCCGACTTGGATGTCCTGTGTGGAGTGAGTCATGAACGTGGTAAAGTATGATATTCACTAGCGACTGAAGTACCACGAACTGAGATAAACGCTCATTAGAATCTTCGGTAGAGACATTACTCGACTTATACTCGTATAAGAGATCGTCTTGCATGAAAAACGTATCAGCACTCACTTGCAACTTAGGAAGATTTGTCTCATCACCAGATTCGAGGTAATAAGCAACACTAAAACAGAAGGCGTCTGAACGTTGATGTTTCCTTATTTCATCCATGGTTGGCATGGGAGGATTTTCTGTCATGACGGAGATAGTAGCAATATTGCGTGATAGTGCATCTGCCATTGCGTTTCCCTTACCAGGAATATATGAAATTGTAGGATTAAATTCTTGAATCGTGAGATGCCAGCGAGCATATTGACCTGTAAAGTTGTTGCCTTTGAAGATCTCTGTGACTGCATAATGATCAGTGTGGACATGAATCTTATAGCCTAAGATGAGTTCACGGAAATGACGTAACGCCCAGATCACGGCGAGACTTTCACGCTTGGTGACGTCATGATTTTGCTCTGCCTTGTTGAGAAATCTGCTAGCGTAAGCTAGTACGTGATGTTTACCGAGTGAATCTTTCTGCATGAGAACGGCATTGATTCCAAGGCCAGAAGCGTCAGTGTATAAGATTAATTCTTTTTCGAAATTTGGAAAAGCAAGAACTGGTGCTTGACACAAGGCAGTTTTGAGAAGATCAAAGGCATCTTGTTCCTTTTCAGACCAGATAAATGCAACATTTTCCTTAAGCAAATGAGTGAGAGATTGAGCGATAAGGCTGAAATATTTTATGAACTGGCGATAAAATCCAGCAATACCGATGAATTGCTTGATCTGATCGATATTAACAGGGACAAGGAAATTTTTCACATTTACCTTGTCATCTAAAGTGTGAAGACCATCTCTGTCGACTTTGTGACCAAGGAATTTGACTTGCTGTTTGAGAAACGAGCATTTGCTGAGTTTGATCTTTAAGCCAGCAGCTTGAAAGCGTGACAGAACGAGAGACAGCGTGTGAAAATTATCCTGAAAAGACTTTGATGCTATGATAATGTCATTAAGGAAGCAGAACACACTTTTACCGATAAGTCCTGAGGGAACAGAATTCATCAATCTCTGAAACGTTAGAGGCCATGAACATAAATTGAACTTAAATTGGCCAGAGGAGGTAGTGAAAGCAGTATATGACCGTAAAGTTTCCTCCAATTCAACTTGAAAGAATCCTAAGGGTAGGTCTAGGGTAGAGAACACCGCATTTGAATCTCCGAGAGACTGAAGCAGATCATCTAATATCGGCAGAGGATAACGGTCAAGAATGGTAGATGCGTTGAGTTTCCTGAAGTAGACAACGATACGCCAACCGCCTTGTTTCAACTTGAAAGAATCCTAAGGGTAGGTCTAGGGTAGAGAACACCGCATTTGAATCTCCGAGAGACTGAAGCAGATCATCTAATATCGGCAGAGGATAACGGTCAAGAATGGTAGATGCGTTGAGTTTCCTGAAGTAGACAACGATACGCCAACCGCCTTGTTTCTTTGGAACGAGTAACAAGGGAGCATTATGAGGTGAACAGGCAGGTTCCACTACATCCTGAAGTAGCATACCTCGCACAACTTCGTCAAGCAGAACACGACGACTGTGTGGCACCCTATAGCTCAGGGTGTAAGATGGTCTGGATCCAGACGTCAGATGAACAGCGTGAGCGATGACGTCTGTGTAGCTCAGAGGTTCACCAGGGAGCGGGACAACGTTCCTGAAAGAATTTAGAAGAGCGAGTAATTCATGTTGACATTCTGGGAAATCAAGTACAGATATGTGATCATCTGTGAGAGGTGGGAGAAAAGACATGTCATATGGCTGTCAGATGCAGATACATTATTGATAGAAGAAAAGGTAAATCATCCAAGATTACAACTTTCTCAGAGTAAGGCATGGCTTCTAGTAGTACACCAGCATTGAGCTTGACAAGCGTAGATGTGACATTTTTCAGCTCAATTTTACAGAAACCATTTTCATCGATTGTGGTAAGAACGGATTATAACTCAACACCTTTGCATGGAGATTGTTGTGCATAACAGAGGATATCAGTACTTGATATAGCAGACTTAGCCTTAGCGTTTACAACATATAAAACACATTCAGATGGCGTTACCGGATCTGCTAGCAAAATGTGTTTACAAGGAGTTACACCGTGGTCTGACTTGGAAGTTGATTGAGAATAAGGTTGTGAGTCAGGCAAATCAGATGACATAACACAAGAATCCCGTGTAGGTAACATCTGATCGCTAGTAGAAGTAAGAGTTGCAACAAATGTCACTACACCAGCAAGAGAGGAAGAACAGTAGGAATATAAGCATCCCCTTGAGCGATTTCACTGATGGCAGGGAAAAGACTGATGTCATATTTGCACATGGTGTTGAAGCCTATGAGAAGATCAGCATTGAAAGATACATCAAATACAATATAAAAATAATCACATATGTCTGGTTCCTGGGGTGATAAAAGACAGTGATGAGAGTACTTTCCCGTGAGGTAAGATAATTTTCCCTGATATACCACTGAGATTGACATCAGGAGGTAATGCAGTGATGAGATCCTGAGAAGAGGAAGAGAGTTTCCGAAAGACATCCGTTTTGGTAATGTTTACAGCAGCACCCGTGTGATACAGTGACACGTAACATCAGTGATAATACCATTGAATTATCCAACATATCGAATGTTAACTGAAGGAAGTGCTGAGTTAGGAGGATGTGTGAAGCATACCTAGTGTTTTGTACTATGTTTAGTAAGGAGAAGACTTAGGGATAGGAGATATTATGGTGGATTGGTCAGAGAAAGGCGCGAGGAGTTTTCCCACGATGTGTGTGGAGTCTGTGATTGTGTGTGATAATGCCTGCAATCTTGTAAGAAATGTGGAAGGGACAGAATGCTTCAGGATTGAAGGAGTGTCTTCCTGAACTATCGAGAACAACTATGCACTGTGCAAGAACATGACCTGGCAGCTTGCAACGGTTGCAGGTGACATTTTGGTCTTGATTTCGATCAAGTGTACTGATAGCGAGATGAAGGAGATGCACATCTAATGTAACGTCCACGAGAAGGAGAAGGAGAACTGAAAGGTGGGTGATGAGGAGGGGGGGTGAGTCAGGTGAGGAAGCAACAAGATCCTGAACAGGAAGGGGACGCTTATCAGAAATGATTTTGCATATGTCGTAGATGTAGTCTGATTTAAGGAATTCGATGTCACTTGCGACCTGGATATTGGGAGCATTGAGGAAGAAGGTGAACAAGATATAAGCTATAAGCCTTTTCAACCCATATAATGACAGTGAGTCATTTGTAAACTAATTTGAGTCTTGCGGCTGAATGGTCAATTCTGAGCTCAGAGAGGAAGCAGTTTTCTGCCTGGTAAGGATTAGTGTGTGAGCGGACATGCTGTGAGATAGATTTGGAGAGCTTGAAAAGAGAATGAGTGGTTCCAAGCTTGGAATGACTCTGGAAATTATTTCTGAGGTGAGTGGTGAAGTCCTCGAAGGTGGTCAGAGAAGCAAATCTGTCTGACTTCACCAACAGGCCAGCGAGACTCGAAGACTCGTGACAGATGCATGATTTCAAGATGGAGATTTTCTCTTTATCAGATGTGGCTGCACGTCGAGTGTTTTCCTCCTCAATTCTTTGAATTAACTGATGAATAGTCTCTGTGCCAGTACCAGAAAAATTAGGAAGGTGATGAGATTCGTGTATGAAGGTGATATGAGGAGTAGCGGTGGTTTCAGTGGACATTGTGGCAGATAATAAAGGAGAGAGTGCAGACTGTGAGCGTGTTTGCATGAACGACGTGAATATACAGATAATTAAAGAACAATAGGCACAGAAATATAAAAACACATAATACACAGCACACAATATAACACAGAATGATACACAAAATAATAACAAAGCCAACAACAATAATAATGAAAGACAGAAGGGAATGATATAAACACTGATAAGCAGACAGACAGACAGACAGAGGGCAGGAGACGGATAGGCAGACAGACAGACAGACAGGCAGGCAGGTAGATAAACAGACAGATAGGCACTACTTAATAGGAGAAGAAGAAAGAGTCAAACACAAGAATAATCTGGACCAGACTGATAGTTAAATATTGGCCAGGAAGTAACAGCGGATGACTGGAGGAGCACAGCTGGGCAGACATGAGAAGAAGACCTTGGACGGGTCCGGTAGTGAAAGTGATGGTGATGACGGCTGCCCGGAGAACGTCCCAGGAAGGTTGTCCGATGATGAGGGATGGCCGTAAGCACTGGTGGAGAGGATGGTGGGTGGGGATGGCTCAGGGAAGGAGCCAAGTCCGTGAGCACGTGGGATGGCTCAGAGAAGGAGCCAAGGGACTCCCACTCCTGAGTAGGAAGCAAGAACGACTACACGGCTGCAGGGTGTGGTGTGGAGCAGGGTGAGGCCACATGGACGAGTCACATGGGAGCACGTGGGAACAGCCGGGAGAGAGAGAGCACGTGGCTTATCAGCGTCACACTTGCCTCGATAGGGCATGATATTCTCGTCTTGGTGTGTACGTATGAGTCTTGATGTGTCTTCAATTGTACAACACTGCTTGGCCACCACTTGTTCTGAAGACTTTGCCACCACTGTCCTAGGAGAGAAGTGTCACCACTGTATCGATGAAGTTGTTGCTTGCCCAGTCGATGAAGATGCTTGGGATGTTGTTAGCGTGGAGAACCGGAGTGAGGCAGTAATTCTGGTACCTCGGAGGTCGTGGGTAATTAGCTTGTTATATGACGTGCAAATAAAAGGCACGATGACGAGAGTTCTTGAATTAATGATAGGTGGCTGATTTGTACACGCTGGATTTGAAACGATTGTAACGTGAGATTCTACTCTCTCTCTCTCTCTCTCTCTCTCTCTCTCTCTCTCTCTCTCTCTCTCTCTCTCTGAAGTGATATGATTTATAACTGAGCAGCATCTCTCACAGCTGACTGTGATTGAGCGGAACTGAGTGAGAGACCAAGACTGACTGCTTGTGACTGGGTGACTGACTGACTGTGTCTCTGACTGGGAATGAACTGGAACTCCGAATGAACTGATGAGCTCACTACATGCAGGCTGTATTTATCTGAGCTAAGGACTCGAAACTCCCTTGAGAGGTAGAGAAGGGGGACGAATGCAGGTGTTATCCCTAAGGACTGGAAGTAGATATGAAGTCCCCTTGAGGTAGAGAAGGAGAAATTACCAGGAGGGAAGACAAACATACGAGTATGTACGCAGGTGTTATCCCTAAGGACTGGAGGTAGGTATGAAATTCCCTTGACAGGTGGAGAAAGGACTGGCTGGCCATGGTACACGTGGGATGAATATATGAAATAGTGATATATATATATATATATATATATATATATATATATATATATATATATATATATATATATATATATATATATATATATATATATATATATATATATATAATAGTAATTGTTGAGACTGATACAAGAGCAGCTTGACTGACTGACAGGCAGGAGGTTTTTCTCAAATTCTAATGATTCAAAGGCAAGTATAGATCTCTGAAAGAAATAAATTTGCATGAAATTTAGATTGTATATGCAGAAAGAGAGAGAGAGAGAGAGAGAGAGAGAGAGAGAGAGAGAGAGAGGTAGTTTGACTGACTGAGAGGGAGGAGATTTTTCTCAAATTTTAATGATTCATAAGCAAGTATAGATCTCTGATGTAAATAAGTTTGCACGAAATGTAGATTGTATATGCAGAGTGAGAGAGAGAGAGAGAGAGAGAGAGAGATGGTGTATGGAGAGCGAGGTTCTCAGTGACACATAGGCTCTAATCCGAAAATAGGACAGTACAAGATTTGGCAGCACCACAGGCTTTAATCCGATAATAGGACAGTACAAGGTTTGGCAGCGCCACAGGTCGGGGAATCCCCAGAAAGGACAACGCCCAAACGCTCAGTTCAAAATGGTCAGACCATAGTTGGTTGTCACTATTCAGTCCGCTCTCAGATATCAATCAAGACGCATATGTACTCTCTCTCTCTCTCTCTCTCTCTCTCTCTCTCTCTCTCTCTCTCTCTCTCTCTCTCTCTCTGCTGTAATAAAGGTAGATATATATGTTATCATTTCATGTGGTTAAGTGTTCGCCTCATGAGATCTTTGAAAGTTGCAGTTGAGACTTAAATATTCCTACATAAAAGATTGTATATATACAGAGAAGAGAAAATACTACAATATTGTGTATGGATGTGGTTGGAAGTGCCTCTGTGGTAAAGTAGTCAGAATGCTTTACCGGACGTCTGTAGGTTTGTGGATTTAATTATCTTATCAGACATGAAGGTGCTGGTTAACATTTGACACATGTATTCATCTTTCAAATCAGTTAAGAAATATCCATGTACTTCTGTACAGGACTGATATAACTGGGTAACTTGGCAAATATGGACATAATTTAAGTAATTGAGCAGAGGTCAAACACTTATAGTTTTCTGTTTATTGACGTAATGAGTTTTCAGTTCCCAGTTCAGTTCAGTGAAAAAACAAACACATCCTTCACTTCCAATTGCTTGACACGCACTGAAGCTGTGAAGCACAAGCAATAGTGATGTCATTACATACCGTCTTATGTCTGGCAATGTTGTCTGCAAGCTGATTGCCTACCCTTCACTAATATCTGACATGTCACTTGAGCAGGCTACAGCAGCGCATGGCGTTAAGGTTTGTTCATACCAAAGACTATAAAAGGAAAACAGGAAAGCCTCTATCTAAAGTGATAAAGAAAATGTGAAGTAGATATTGACCAGCAGCGCCATCTGTTGAGCTGACGCCAAACTATACCACGTACATCATCATCAGCTGTACGGCCTCCTCTTCATCTTTTTTGTGATTTTATCGCTCTGACTCTGTAGTTTGTATCATAATGTGCCGATCTTACTTTTGATTTATGTATGAACAAAATTTTTTTTTATAATTCATTATATTTTATCATGTATAATATAATTATTATGTATTATCTATTAATAGTAGTGGATGACTAAGTATGAGGACCATATTTCATGAACTGTCATTTTTCATTTTGATTTGTTCTCCATTTCCTCTAACCTTTGTAATGCATAGTAAATTATATATATATATATATATATATATATATATATATATATATATATATATATATATATATATATATATATATATATATATATATATATATATATATATATATATATATATATATATATATATATATATATATATATATATATATATATATATATTATAATTTACTTATGTCATTTAATTAGTGTACTCGTAATATAAAGGTGTATTTCAGAAGTATTTGTCTAGAACATTATATAAAGTATATGCAAGCACATAGATATATAGCATGCATAGCATGCATGGAAATGTCGCTCAATATTTTTTTTTTTCGTGGTAAACCTATCAAACAACATCCTCCAAGTTTTAGGAAGAAACATTTTTTTTTTTTTTTTTCTGATAAAGGTTCGCTTTTCATAACTACGTTTATAACTAAATGATATAAGGTAATACATGAAACTTACCTTTCTTCATCCTTTGGGAAAACATGAAAATAAGATTGGTGTCTTTTTCCTTGTTTCTCCCACAAAGGGAACACGGATGTGATCTGCCAGGCATTGTCAATCCAGGTAGTGGCTGGTAGCCCGCGTGTCTTGATCTTGATCTTGATGGTACAAGTGGCTCAGGATCACTCCTGAGCCAGGCCTTTGGATCGCAACTCCTGTAGAAGGAGGAAAAAAAAAGAGAAACGAACAGCATCCTCTATCCTAATTGTTCATACATCTGGCACGCCACATTCTCTCCAGAAACTCTTTCACCGCCTCAATCATCGTTTCATTCGCCTCTCTACACAGTCCCAGCAACAACACCATCCATTCCTTTCCTGTCTTCTCCACTCTTTCATTCCTATCATGCCCTAACTCAGTCAGTATCACTTGCATCATCTCATCCCTGTCCCTGGCATACTTCACACACTCCATCACCACATGTTCCACCGTCTCCTCCTCTCCCATGTCACACATCTGGCACACTTTGCTGCGGAACTCAGACCACCTGTAACTCCTTGCATTCACATCCATACACTGTGCCCTCGCTCGGAAGAGCGAGGGCACAGTGTATGGCTTCCATCATACCACCTTTCATACCTCGGGCCCCCTTTCTCCTTGTACCATTCCAGGGTCCTCTTTCTTTCCATCTCATTCTTCTATTCATTCAGTCCCACACATTTCACTTGTTTGTCTATCTCATTCTTCCATTTTCTCACATTCCATTCAGCTCCCACTCTGCCTCCTCTTGTTACCACCCATTCACGCTCATTTTCATTCCTCCCAACCATTCTTATCGCCCACACAACTTGCAATCTATTCTTGTGTGTCATTCTCATGCACCTCTTCCTCCATTTGCTTCCACTTTCATTCCACAGGTACACCTTCCTTGCTATTCTTGCATCATCCATTCTCTCAAGCCTAATCTTGTACCTAAGTGTGGCTTTTGTGAGTCGATGACTCTTGATCTTAGTCCTAGTGTCGATATTACATCAGAGCCATCTAGTGGGCCGACACCTAACTTTTATGCCAGTTGCTCACAAAGTTTTGGTTCAGTTTTCCTGACTTCTTTTTATAGTCTTTGGTGCACACTGAGCCTCGTGTTGTGCCAACATGTGGTGGTATTGATTATACTCGTAGTATCGTAGGTGGGCTTTTTCAACACGCCACGCACCTCACAACCATCCCAATTTCATGTAGCGCGGCACTACCCATCATCCCGCGAAGGGTGAAGGACATAAGACTTATGGTAGATGATGCTACAAGTTATGATACGCATCTGCCATAAGTATGACCCATGTCAAAACTATATGAAGAATACTGCCCCTGTTGTGGTTTTGTTGTATTATTTTCTTGGTAATGAGTAGGCTTAGGATAGTTATGCATTTGCATATGTGCGTATATAAATACATAATTTGAGTATATTTAAATATGAAAGTATATTTGTATTTTTTCATTTATACAGCCTATCTTTTTTTTTTAAGTTATGTTTATGATGAGTATTCTATATATATATATATATATATATATATATATATATATATATATATATATATATATATATATATATAGATAGATAGATAGATAGATAGATAGATAGATAGATAGATATATAGATATATATATATATATATATATATATATATATATATATATATATATATATATATATATATATATATATATATATATATATATTTATATTTATATTGTTACTAGGGCAAGGAAATATTTGTTTATGATGTTTAAATCTGGCGGGCTTGGCAGCCATGTCAGGGAGCGATGAGTTGTGTAGAAACAGAGACAGAGGAGACATGACATCTAGCTCCCTCAGGTGCCTTGTCCCTCCTTTTGCTTCGCTTTTGTGCCCTATCTCCGCAGTTGTGACCTCTGTGTACACCTGTGCTGAGAGACACTGACTGTAGTAAGCGACAGTGACAGTGGTGGTAACCTGTGATCTGTGATTTAAGGGTAAAACTGTTTGCAGTGGTGGCATCTACCATTCCCTTTGTGCCCTGTCCTGTCCTGTGACCTTGAACTTCTACATGTGTGGTTTCCTTCAATATAAGGCAGCAAAGGATTCCAATGTTTGCTTGCATCCTTTCCCTGAGTGTGTGTGTGAACAGCCAGACAGTAGGGAAATAGCCTGAGGGCGGTGGGGGCAACGTGATAAGTTTGGCATCAGGAGTGAGGATGTGGCTGGAAAAATTGAGGTGAAGAAGGCTAGTACAGTGAAATTCCTTTGTCTGGCTCGGGGGAATACAAGGTGGCTGACCCAACAAGTGCCAAGTCGAGTGGGGAGCACACTCTGGGTGATGTTGTGGCGATGATACAAACCCTTGGTGCAGGACAGCAGGCTATGAGTGAAGCACAGCAGGCTATGAGGCGGGAAGTAAGTGGTGCGTTGCATGCAATAAAGGGAGAAATAGACACTAAGTGCGCTGAACTGAAAACTGAGGTACAGAGTGAAGGCAGAATTGCAGCACAGAGAAGTTGTTGCACGCACTTTAATTGGCGTAGGGGGTCATCTGGGTGAGACTGACTGCTCTGGAGGCGAGTGGCGCCACGCTCATTGTCTCTGTGGTGGCTGGGCTCACTGAGGCTGTAAAACGCTTGGAGTGAGCGCTGTAGAGCTCAGTGATGGCCACGCACAGCAACCCCTGAGGGATCTCGTTAACGTCAAGACTGAGTGTGGAGGCGAAGAAAAAACAGAAGGAAGTGAATGGGATGGTAGGAGTATTACTATGGGGCTGGGAGATGAGCTTGTGATGGCAGGGCAGGTGGCTCAGCCAAGCGTGGACCAGCCAGTTGGGCTGGCATGCTCCCATCCCTCGCTGCCATGGTCCCCTCCTTAACCCACCTCAGCTTCTGTATTTCCCATGCCTTCGCCTTACACTCCTCCCTCTCCTCATGGCTACAGGAGCAGCATAGTAAGACGTAAGCCTCAGGAATGTCGCTGGAGGCTTATCTCGCCCACTTCGAAATGCTGGCCCAAGCTCAGGGATGGAATGAGCAGAAAAAAGGCTGTGCAGCTGGCGTCAAGCCTGAAGGGACCAGCGATGGAGGTGCTGCGTCAGCTGGACACCACCCAGCGCACCTCCTACCCAAGCCTGGTGAGCGTGCTGGAGAGGCGGTACAGCCACCACCATCAAGCTGAAGTGTTCCAGGCTCGGTTCCCGGCCAGAGTCAGAGCTTGGGGAGAGACTCTGCAGCAGCTGGCTCAGGACTTAGAGCATCTGGTGCGTAAGGCGTACCCAGTGGTTTCTGAGGAGCTGGCGGTAGTGCTGCTGAGGGACCAGTTCATGAAGGAGAAGCCATGAAAGGAGGACCCCCAGTTAGAGATCTACGTGAAGCAGGCACACATGGGTGACCTGCAAGAAGCCCTGGCACGCGCCCTGGAGTTTGAGTCATTTATCAAGACTAGCTCTGGCAGGCCCAGGGGGGGATATGAAGATGGAACTACATTCTAGGCGCAGTCAAATTAAGAGCAGACCCAAGAAGACCCGCACAAGGCCATGGACAGTGCTGGTCAAGTACCCAACGGGGTCACAAGCGGCAAGACTGCCCAGGGACACCCACCTCCCTACAGTCCCAACCTGCAGAGCAAGGAGAGCAGTATACGTACCAGCTCTGTTGCTGGAAATGTGGCAAGTTAGGCCATCTCTCCCTTTCTTGTCCTGGGAAAGCACAGAGGGGTAAGACAGTGGAGGCGGGAAACAGCAGCCAGCTGGTGAAGGGGGCCACAACCAGCTGGTCCCACGCAGGCCTGCCTCCTGGTAAGATGTTATTAAGCGGCCGCCCACAACGTGCAGGTGGAGGGTGCAGTCAACAGGAAGGTGTGCCAGTTCACATTGGATACAGCATCAGAGAGAATGTTTGTGAGACCGGACGTGACATCGATGAGGAGCCTTCCTGTGGAGGCACAGTAATTATGTGGCGCTAATGGACACTGCACGACACTATGAGGACCAGTGGAGGCCAGTATATGGGTTGGTCCAGTGGAGCAAGAGCTGCCTGTGTATGTGGCAGACATTGATGACCCATGCTTGCTGGGTCTGGACTACCTTCTGGAGAGCCATGCCTGTCTGGACTTTGCACATAGAGGTTCAGGGGAAGGAGGTGCTGCTGCTGAAGGCGAATGCCAGCACCCAGGTGGTAGCTGCCAAGACTACTTGTGTGCCACCGAGGATGGAGATTTGGATGAGTTGCAGACTGAGTCGTGGCATGGAAAATGAAGTCTGTATGGTGGTGTCCTCACCCCTCTCCCAGCTGCAGGTCGGGAAGACACTAGTGCATCCTGATGATGAGCAAGTACGTGCGCTGGTCGCTAATCTGGGGGATGAGGAGCAGCAGATACCAGCTGGAGCCGCGGTGGGGAGTTGTGAGACTGTGGAGTTGACATATGAGGCACCAGGCTCAGGCTTCAAGGAGACGGCAGTTACCCATGGCTTGTCAGCACACCCAGAGGACCTGTGGAACAGGAGTATAATGTACTTAGACAAGGAGCAGGCAGTTCAGCTATGGAAATTGCTGCAGAAGTACGCTGATGTCTTCTCGTCAGGTGACTTGGACTTAAGGCGCACAAATCTGGTCAAACATCACATCAACACTGGCAACTATCCTCCCATCAAGCAACCACCCAGAAGAGTTGCCCCTGTCCAGCGTCAGGAAATAGAAAAGGCAATAGGTGAGTTTATCAAGCAGGTGGAGAAGTCGTGTAGCCCTTGGTTATCAGCTGTAGTCCTGGTAAAAAAGAAGGATGACTCGACAAGGTGCGGTGTGGACTACAGGGCCCTGAACGAGGTGACGGTGAAGGAATCATACCCTTTACCTCGTGTCAATAATATCCTGGATGCACTGGCAGAAGCAAAGTGGTTCTCGATGCTAGACCTAAAGTCAGGTTACCACCAAGTCGAGATGGCTGAAGATGACAAGGAGAAGACAGCCTTTACGTTTGGTAGAGGTCTCTGGCAGTTCTGTGTTATGAGTTTTGGCCTCTGCATTGCACCCGCCACATTTGAGTATCTCATGAAACAAGTGCTGGAAGGATTGCATTGGGAGACTGCACTTGTCTACCTCAAAGATGTCATGTTCTTTGGCCGTACCTTCATACATGAGATAGGAAGGCTGGAAGAAGTCTTTCACCAGTTTAGGGCAGCAAACCTCAAGCTCAGCCCTAAGAAGTGTCTTCTGTTCCAGAGGGAGGTACCATTCCTTGGGGACACATCGTAGGTCAAGATGGAGTGAGAGCTGATTCTTAGAAGGTGGCTACAGTGAAGGAATGGCCAGTTCCAACAAATGTGAAGGAGGTACTGGGCCTCTTGGGATTCTGCTCCTAATACAGGAGATTCGTGAAGGACTTCGCCATTGTTGCAGCATCTCTGAATTGGCTGACTAGGAAAGGTGTGCAGTTCCAGTGGGATGAAAAGTGTCAAGCAGCCTTTGAGCAGCTAAAAAGAGTCCTAGTAGATGCACCCGTGATGCCCTACCCAGACCCTAGATTGCTGTACCTCTTGGATTGTGATGCAAGCGCTGAGGAAATTAGGGCAGTGCTCTCCCAGGAGAAGGATGGAAGAGAGCATGTGGTGGCATATTACAGCCAGAAGTTCAGTCCACCAGAGAGAAACTACTGCATCACCAGGAAGGAGTTGTTAGCTGTGATGAAGATTTTAGACCACTTCCACCCTTACCTGTATGGCGCTCAGTTCACAGTGAGAACTGACCATGCAGTTCTTAGATGGCTCAAGACACTGAAAAATCCTGAAGGGCAGCTAGCAAGATAGATTGGAAAGCTGAAGCAACACAACTACAGGATGGAGCCCGGCAGGGTGCACAACAATGCAGACAATCTTAGCCATCGACCCTGTGAGTCTGATTGTCAGCACTGTAGCCCTAAGGAAGAGCGTGTAGAGAAGTGTCGCCGGACTGTGGTGCAGGCAGATACGACAGGTAGCTATGAGCATCTGGAGGAGGCTCAGCGCGAAAACCCAGATATTGGCCCCATCCTTAAGTTAATGGAGCAGGACACCAACAAGCCAGCCTGGAAGGAGGTTGCAGCGTTAAGTCCAGATAACAAGCACTACTGGGCTCAGTGGAAGAGTCTGCAGCTTGGTGGAGGAGTGCTTCTGAAGAAATGGATGACAGCTGATGGATGTATATGCTTCTGGCAGACAGTGGTGACTAAGAAGTTAAGGGCAAGGGTGTTGTGGGAAGCATACAAAGGCGTCGTGAGTGGCCACTTGGGAGTGAAGAAGACGCTGAGCCAATTATGGCAGTGTTTCTACTGCATGGGACTGCGGTGTGATGTAGAAGAGTAGTGCTTGTGATACCTGCAGTGCCAAGAAAGGCCCCAGACGCAAGACACGAGCCCCCTTGCAGCTGTATCAGGTTGGGGCACCCATGGAGCATGTTGCAGTGGACATAGCTGGACCACTGCCAGCAACTACAGCAGGGAATCTTTACATCTGTGTGGTCATGGATTACTTCACGAAGTGGCCTGAAGCCTACGCGCTGCCTAACCATGAAGCCACAACTGTTGCTGAAGTCCTTGTGGAGCAGTTTTTCACATGGTTTGGTGTGCCAGGTGAGCTTCACTCTGATCAAGGATGTGAGTTTGAGTCAGCTGTGTTCCAGGAGTTCTGTCAACTGCTGGGGTTAAGGAAGACAAGGACAACACCCCTGCAGCCCCAATCAGACGGCATGTGTCAACTGGACACTGACATAGGAGCTGGCCAAGTACTGTGGTGAAGGACAGACCGAGTGGCAACAGAAGCTGCCAGCCTTGCTCATGGCCTACCGTTCTGTTGAGTATGAAGCCATGCCAGCCAAGCTGATGCTGGGCCGAGAGATTCGCCTGTCAGTGGATCTGATCATAGGTCATCCGCCAGATGAGGAACTGCTTATAGTGAGCACAGACTATGCTGTGGCTTTGCAGGAGTGTCTGGCCGAGGCACAATCTAAAGTTTGCCGGGGAGTCTATGAAGAGACTGTATGATCGAGGCACCAAGTCTGCAGGCTTCGCTGAGGGCAGCAATATTACTCCAGCAGCCAAGTACTGCGTGAGTTGACTTGTGCAATCCCATAGCTGGTACAGCTCTGTCAGTGACTGTTACCGAGGTGCCTCGTTTTTTTTTAAAAAAGGGTATGATGCAATGCGGGAGAGGAAACTATCATCATGACTTCTTATACCACTGAGACACCCAATAAAATATGCTATTAGGTATTCATTCTAGATGTCAAAATAACATATGAATACCAGGAAAATATCATACTAATTCTTTAGAGACATCAAGCCTCGAAACACATGAATAATGTTGCTTCATTGCACAGGATTACAGTGCTTCCAGGAGCAATAAGTCAGTCAGCAGATATGATGGGAATACTCCTTGATAAGGAATATTTTAAGATTAGTGACAAATATTTTCATGTGAGGTTGCCTAGCATTTTACTTTGTGTATACACGAGAGAGAGAGAGAGAGAGAGAGAGAGAGAGAGAGAGAGAGAGAGAGAATCTCCATTCTGAAGATGTGAAGGTGTTTTCTTTTTAATGCATGATGTTGGTTTTCCTATAATACATCATTGCTTATGTAAGCTTTTTCTTCCCATGTTCCTCTACAGGTCTGCCAGAGAGTGTGACCATGGACGGGGGAGACAGCATTACAGACCCGCTGCAGCTGTTCCTCACTTGTAATCGTGTGGGAGCTGCGCATGGAGTAGGCCGTGTGGACCTTGTAGAAAACAGATTCATTGGGCTCAAGGTGAGAGAGAGAGAGAGAGAGAGAGAGAGAGAGAGAGAGAGAGAGAAAGTCAATTGACATAAGAGTTCGAAAGGGCCAAATTTCAACATTAACCGACTCAAATTTATCAGGTTTGCTTTTACGCTCCCCTCTCCCCCATCACACTCCCCATGGACCATCCCTGCATATTTGTTACCAGGAAAATTTTCCGAGGATAGCAGTGTAAGATTATTCGGACCAGTGGTCCCAAAGCTGGGGGTGGGCACGATCCATAAAGGGGGATGTGAAGTCATCTGACAAAAAATAATTCCTTAAATAATGCTCCACCAAGAAACAAATGCTTGTTAGAATGCCTCATGCTTGTATTATTTGTTTAATTTCTTATAATTCAAGCAAAGAACTGTTTTCCTAAAGTTCTAAGCAGCGGCAAGATAAAAAACTATAAGAATTCATTTTATATAAACACAATAAAATGTGAGGGGTCAGGTCCGTTAAAAGAAAAAAGAAGAGGCGTCATGTAAGATATACGAATGCCTAACGATAGTCAGGTCATAGTCTTGCCATCATTTAATAATGAATGTTATCAGGTCGATGCCTTTCTGTGATTTGGTAGTGAGTGTTGCTTCCAGATCGCTGTTTTACAGTCACTTCCTGAGTGTTTTTTCTCGGATGGTTGTTTTCTTCATTATTCTTGATTATTGATTATAATCATCGATGGCGACACTTGTAATGCGCTCGTGCGCACGCACACTTGCCTGCTTGAGTATTCAAAGACACCGAAAATGGTCTGTTACATCCAGAAAACCTAAATAGGCCTTGTATAAAAGAAAACAACGATAATCCTTGAATTTTTCATCAGTGGTGCTACAAGAAGCCACGTAAGTTTTCAGTTGGGTACTTGTATATCAATAGTTGTATAGCCGTGCTGGATACTTACAGGATAGAGACCAGCAAATGATGCTGCTCCTTTTCCTTGCGCAGTCTCGAGGTGTGTACGAGACTCCAGGCCTTACCTTGCTACACGCCGCCCACCAGGACCTCGAGGTGTTGTGTCTAGACCGCGAGGTGAGGAAGATTAAGACGGAGCTCAGCACACGGATGAGTGAGCAAGTATACAATGGTGAGTGGACAAGTAGTGGTCAACATGACAGACCGATCCCTCCATAGCTTTATTCTTTGTTTTATTGTAAACTTTATTGATTATGTAAATCATTGAACTGCTATTTCGTTGAAAAGTATCCAGTGATTTGGTTGACTTTCACAGTGAATGCTTTCTATGTTCATGTACTTACAGGGTTCATTTGTTTCTATCGGTTCGCAACATATACGTTCAGTCTGTTCGTAAAGGAGGAGAGTGGCAGGACCCCTAGGAAGAAATAAAGTTTCCTATGGGCAGATGAATAACTTTGTCATTTTCAAGGCCTAATATTTTTTGCATGAGTAATTTTGTATTAATTGCAACAAATAAATAAAGATAGGGAGAAAATACTAAGAGCAAAAAACAGTAATATGGAAATTGATTTTTTTAAAGCCTGCTTAGTAAAATATTGTTCCCTAAAAGAAACAACAAAGACTCAGTTATTCTAATTATTTTAATTGTCTTGATATTCATATTTTGGGGCAACCACATTCAGAGGCTGAAGAAAATGCAGAAACAGGAAGAATTTCCATGCCATTCAGTTCGATCGAAGAAATCAATTCCAGAGCCCTTCAACAGATTTTGTTTCAATTTGCACGAAAGCATGGAACATTGTCGTGGAGAAAACACGCCTCTACATGATAATGTTCCAAGCTTTCGTGCAAATAATACACAAAATCAGAAGGGCTATGTGATTAATTTCTCCAATCGAAATGAATGGACTGGAAATTCACCAGACTTAAACCCTACTGATCACATTGAAGCAATCCTGAGAGGCAGAGTGGAGACTAGGATGATCCAAGAACGTGATACTGATCACTATTCAAAAGGCAATCTTATGAAACATCTGCAAGATATATTGGAGATTCTTGAGAGGAATTAAAAAGGTACCTCCAAGGAGTGGACTGGCAACGGATGCAGGGTGAGGTCAGGTCCAGGACAGAGTTCAGAGAGATAAGGCAGGATGAGAGAGGTGAGGTAAGGCATGAGGGTGTAGGACAAGAGGAGGGAAGATGTGCCTGGAAGGGGCGGAGGAGAGAGGGAGGGGGAGATAGGTGTGAGTATGTTGGAATGTCAGGTCTTACTGAAATGAGAGAGATGAGGTCGAGACGTGTAGATGAGGGAGTGGAGAGGATGGCAGGGGCCGAGATGAGGGAATTAGGTGAGGTAAATGTAGATGAATTGTATAAATATTTCGTAAAGTTCATACAGGTCATTTAGCAAATATTCCGTATAGATCAATAAGATCACAGAAAAATTACCCTAAATGGATGACTACTAGGTTAAAACATTATATAGGGTGTAAGAGAAGTATATACAAGAGATTACGGGCAGGTGAAGAAGTTTTAAGGTCACAATATAATGAATCAGTTAGAACAGTCAGGAAGTTAAAGAGGAAAGCTAAGGGCAATTACAAATTAAAGGTAGCCAGCCAGGCGAAGAATAAGGATACTATAGGTCCATTAAAGGCAGCAGATGGGGAGCTGGTTAGTTCTGGGGAGGAGATTAGTAAACTTCTGAATGAGTATTTTTTAACTGTCTTCACCCAGGAAAACATGCAGGATATGCCAGATAGTGAGCAGGTGTTTAGAGCAGATAAGAATGAGAACCTGACAGATATTTTCATAACTAGGGAGATAGTGGAACAGGAGATAGATAGGCTAAAAAAAATTCAAGACACCAGGACCAGATGAAATATATCCCAGAGTACTAAAGAGATTATTAGTGAGCTGTTAGTTTTTGTCTTTAGGAAATCACTTGAGTCGGGTGAGATACCAATAATGTGGAGGCAGGCTAAGAAAGCAGATAAAACTTTAGCATCTAACTATAGACCTGTCAGCTTAGCTTCAGTTGTAGGTAAAATATTAGAGTCAATAATAACAAGGAACATTAGGGAACATTTAGACAAACATAACTTGATAAATCAGTCACAGCATGGCTTCACGAAGGGGAAGTCTTGCCTGACAAACTTGTTAAGTTTTTATAGTAAAGTGTATGAGGCAGTAGATAATGGTGATAGTTATGATATCTTATATCTGGACTTTAGTAAAGCATTTGACAAGGTACCCCATCAAAGGCTCCTGAGAAAGGTTAGGGCACGCAGGATAGATGGGAAGGTGTTAGGCTGGATAGGGTCATGGCTTAGCGACAGGCGACAAAGAGTTGTAATGAACGGCTCGAAATCCGGGGGGGTTATGTAATTAGTGGGGTGCCATAGGGATCAGTATTAGGGCCATTGTTATTTCTAATATATATCAATGACTTGGATAGTGGAATTAGTAGTGATGTTAGTAAATTTGGGGATGACACAAAGATAGGTAGATTAATTAGGTCAGAATCGGATGCCATTGCCTTGCAGGCAGATTTAGATAGAATGAATGAATGGACGGACAGATGGCAAATGCAATTTAATATCAATAAATGCAAAGTACTTAGGGTAGGTAGAGGTACCACACAGTAGGTACACATTAAACAACCAAACTCTGGTAGGTACAGGGTACGAGAAAGATTCAGGAGTTATAGTTAGCTCTGAACTCCGTCTAGGGAAACAATGCATAGAGGCAAGAAACAGGGTAAATAGGGTACTAGGATTCATTTTTAGAAGTGTTAAAAGTAGAAAGCCAGAAGTAATATTAAAGTTATACTTGGCGCTGGTCAGACCTCATCTAGACTACGCTGTGCAGTTCTGGTCCCCACATTACAGGAAAGATATAGGTCTATTAGAATCAGTACAGAGGAGAATGACTAAAAGGATACAGGGGATGAGGATTATTCCTTAAGAGGCGAGACTGAAGTTGTTAAATTTACATTCTTTAGAGAGACGTAAGTTAAGAGGGGACCTGATAGAAGTCTTTAAGTGGTATAAGGGTTATAACAAGGGGGATGTAAGTAAAATTCTTAGGATCAGCAACCAGGATAGAACAAGAAATAATGGGTTCAAGCTTGAAAAATTTAGGTTTAGGAAGGAGATAAGAAAAAATAGAGTGGTAGATGAGTGGAACGGACTCAGTAATCATGTTGTTAGTGCTAGGACACTATAGAGCTTTAAGAGAAGATTAGACAGGTTTATGGATGGGGATAATAGATGGAAATAGGTAGGTATATTTCATACAGGGACTGCCACGTGTAAGCCTGGCCGCTTCTCGTAGCTTCCCATATTTCTTATGTTCTCATGTTATGTTCTTGAGTTCGTCACTAATCTCTTTAAGTCGCCCGATCAGACTGCAAGCTGTGTGAGAACAGTGAGGCTTCTATACTAAATATTGAAGGCATCATGGAATCTCCATTGTTTCAGCAATTCTTGAATTGTTATTGAAGCATATAGTATTGTCATGACCCAGGTTATCTTTCCAAGAAAGTGGATGTTGCACTGATCCCAGAAAGTTTTAAAGGTCTGGATTTTTAAAGGCCTCGAATACCTACCCGACCTATTCAAAATCGCCATCTATTAAACCTTCTCACAAAACCCTTACCTTGGCACAGCACACCAGGAATCACTTCAATACCAGATCAATTCTATATAATTATTTCATATAATAACAGGGTATATTAATAATAATAATGTTTTCTTACAAATAACTTGAGGTAGTACACACTACAGGAAATTAGGGAACAAATTTCTACCTTAGACCAACAGAATAATTCCTACATTCAATCGCAACAGATTCCCTCTTTTACTCAGACTCTTATATCGCATCCCTTATTGCTCAAAGGTTATACACATCAATATATGATATTCCTGTCACTTCACAAAGCACTAAAATCCTTTTACTTCTTTATAGGCCGCTGAAATATTTTCCCCAGTTAAAGGAATTTCCCTAGACAACGTCACTGCATCACTAAATAACAATTCGGTATTTTACCTCCTCAAACCTCACAAGATGTCACCACCATCACCATAGATTACCTATAACACCATAACACCACCCCCAAAGACACCAATAACACCACAACTCCAACCACAAAATGGCTGCCTCTTAGCACCAATGCTGCCCTTCAACATTACTCACCAACTCAACTCACCAAGCAAATTTCAGCGGACAAGAGCTCTTGGTACCACAAAAGACTCACCAACCTGATCATGGATATCAGGGTTATACCACCACATTGCTAATACCTCCACACACACACTCCATCACCACACCACATCCAAATTTATCCCCTGAGAATGCCACCTTTTCCATCCCCTCAGGGGCTCTGGCGCTCTGAAGAATTTGCTGACTCAGTAGGAAAGTCAGACACATATCGCCTTTCATCTTTTTCCTTACATATACATACATATAAAGAACTTAAATTATGAAGAAAATAATGCTACATGATATAAAATGAGTAAATAAGTCCTATACTAACTTATAACTAAGAATAAAGATAAGTTTAGAAGGAAAACGGAACACAGGGAACACTAAGAAAATGTGTTCCTTTTCAGGGTAAACTCGGCCAATAACATGACAGTATTCTGTATGCTCTCTTTATACCGCCCTAATGAAAGGTTATGTACCAACCTGTAGATGAAGCTGATCAGAGAGTAAGTGAGGAGACTACATGAAAGACAACTTTAGATGGAAATGGCTGTGTGAGAGGAGGTAGAGAATAAATTATCATGAAGAGATAAATAATCAAGTAAACAAAACGCCAAGAAAAACTATCTTCTATGACTTTACCTTAACTTATCGTTGTGCCATATCACCCAGGATGTCAGCAACCATGGTCTTTCATTCTCCTCCCTCTTGCGTAGCTTGAATCAACAGCAGCGCTGCTGACTTCCCGTTAGTCAGTCTGAAGAATCCGTCAATATATTTTTCTCTGGGTATTCCTATACCTCTTCTTCCTTCTATCATTCCACATGTGACCAACCTCTCTTTATATGACAGATAAATAAATAAATGAAGTAGAAGAGGAAGAACACTTCGGTCTTTCTTGTTATAGGCCTTGAAAATATTTAGGTTATCCAATCACAGAAAATTAAAATTCTTGCACTAACAACCTCTCTCTCTCTCTCTCTCTCTCTCTCTCTCTCTCTCTCTCTCTCTCTCTCTCTCTCTCTCTCTCTCTCTCTCTCTCTCTGATATTGGTAAAATTTGATTTGTCTCGCTTTTGATTGCTAACTCATAAAATTATTTCATCTCTCATCATACAAAAAACAACAAAAACATCATTTATTTACTCTCAAACTGCTACGTACTTACTACTGAACTCAACATACGTCATAACCTTTTTTGTTTTAGTTGCCACAATTTCTTTCCTGTCAGATTTCTTTAATTGCGTGTCCTGTGGCTTCAGGGTTCTGGTTCAGCCCTGAGTTCGAGTACACGAGGCGGTGCGTGGAGGCGTCGCAGGAGATGGTCACTGGTAGTGTGTCCCTCAAGGTGTACAAGGGGAACGGTGAGTAGGTGAAGCAAGGAGAGAGGAATGGCAAGTGTTATCAAAGGCAGAGGTTGAATTGAAACGTTATTTTAACAAATGTGAAAATTTCAGTTGATAATTTTAATAAAGGAGACTCCAAGTAATGTATATCCAGAACTGGGAGGGGGGGGTATAGTTGAAGATCATTGAAGAAGACAGGATAGTTTTTTGGAGGACTGTGTTGAATGGATAGATGAAGGAATTGAGTTTCTGAGGCATTGAACAACACAAGATTTGTCTTGATCCTGACCCTGATATATGAATAAAAGAAACCAAGTAATAGGATAAGAACCCTGTGGAACACCATTGTCAATAGGTTTAGAAGAAAAACAGTGGTTGTATTGCGCTGCAGCAATAGATAGCGTGAAGAGAAAATCGATTCAAAAGTGCGGAAAGATAGAAAGAGGCAGTATGCAGGAATAACAAGCACTAGGGTTCTTTCAACCTTGTTTATCTACCCTTCTTTTACATTTTTTTTTATAGCTCTTCTTTTTTACTAATAAATTCATCTTATTTTCTTCCCCCAGTGTATATCGAAGGAAGGAGTGCCCCTGTGTCTCTCTACAATCAAGAGCTAGTGTCTATGGATGTGCAAGGTGACTATGAGCCTACAGATGCTCGAGGCTTCATTCGACTCAACGCCCTTCGTCTTCGAGAGCACCAGCGAGTCAAGGCAGCCATGGGTGAGGGGCAGTAGGGCAAGCCAAGCAGGTGTGAGGCTGTTGTGAAGCTAAAGACCGGCAGTAAGAAAAACATGAGTGACGTCAAGGTGAAAATTTATGTATTTAAACAGCCACGAACATGTGAAAATTAGATTATGTGATTAAAATAATCTCAAAAGGATTCCAATAACAATAAACATTCACTTCAGTAATGATGATTATGGTGATTGCAGCATGATGACGACGACAACGATGATGATGATGATGATGATGATATCAATAATAATAATAATAATTATAATTAATAATAATAATAATAATAATAATAATGTAACGGCAAAAACAATAAAAATATTTAAGTTAAGGGATAACTACAAGAAACCACCCTGATACAATTTTTACTTTTTTTTTTTCCTTTTCCTTGTAAAGTGAGGTAAGTGTTCTTTTCAGTTTCAATCAAATACTTTTCCAAGAGTGAAACACTCACATATGTATATATATATATATATATATATATATATATATATATATATATATATATATATATATATATATATATATATATATATATATATATATATATATATATATATATATATATAATACAGGGTGTCCCATAAGTTTCCGTACATAGGAAAATTATAAGAAATTATAGAAAAATTTTTTTTATGTATACTCGTATAATATGCTCTAGATCACTGCCTTTGTGTTAAAAACACATTTCAATGTGTGTCCTCCACTGCTGAAGAACACGTTCAAACACATCTGGATTTATGCTTGTAATGGTATTTGTGATACCATATGTATGGAAACTTATGGGATATATATATATATATATATATATATATATATATATATATATATATATATATATATATATATATATATATATATATATATATATATATACTGAAAGAAGTGAAAGAACGTATAATTCTAAGTACATATATGTAATGTAATGTGTAATTCTATACATATATGCATTTTAAGGTTTTGTTTACCTGTCAGAAGAGTTGAAAATGTATGGGACTCCCGGGTGTGCTCTGCATGTAGCTATGAGGTGATGGACAGACGATTGCATTGTCGCAGCCTCAGAGGTACCACTTGGTCAAATTACGAATGGTGTAATCTTATATTCTGCAAGCTGTGGAATGTTACGAGATCTTATAACAAGACAAATGGTATTCAAAAGTATGTCATTTACCAATAAGCATTGCACGAGAACATTATTGCAGTGATTTAGAATATTCCTGTAAAATGCTACGTGACATCATCACTCAGCTGTTTTCAAGGACGCTCAGACTCACTCCCCCCCCCCTTTTTCCTTTGCTTTGATCATGCCACGTAGCATTTTACAGGAGTACTTTTAATCACCCCATTTTTTTTTTTTTTAGCTCTTGGCCAGTGTCCATTATACACAAAAAAAAAAAAATTTCAAACTTTGTTACTCTAGATTACTTTTTGATTACATATTCAAACTCATTGACATATAAATATGAAGAATAAACAAAAAATAAATAAATAAAACCCATAAAAACAATAATACCCCCCAAAAAAAAAAACAATAAAACCAAAAAAAAAAGGTTTGGGCTTAAAAATAAATGAAAAAAAAGGGGGGGGTTCCAACCCTGCCTGTAAGCCTCCTTAATGCTGTTACTCCACCTCCAACTGCATCTTCACTACTGGCAAGCCCACATGCTTGGTTGTGTGGCCACCATACATCTAGATACCAGCCTGTCTACACAAACTGTGCAGACATCACTCAACACAGAGACAGATAAGCACTCCGGGATCCATAGTATTGAGTTAGTCAGGTGGTACAACCCAGAGGAGACTTTAATAGTAAGGGATCCTCCTCGGTCTGTTTTTTTTTTTTTTTTTTTTTGTGTGTGTGTGTGTGTGTGTGTGTGTGTGTGTGTGTGTTTTAGTAAAATTATTTTTTTCTTTATTTACTTTTTTCACTTAAGCCAGTAACTATTTCTTTTTTTTTTATACTTTTGGATTTAATATACTGCAGCAGTTATACATCTTGTTTACCTGCACCCTTGGGCACTACCACCTCTGCATAAGTGTTCTACATGGTACAAGACAAATCCTTTTACTATATATATATATATATATATATATATATATATATATATATATATATATATATATATATATATATATATATATATATATATATTGTTATGTGCAGCGAAATAGTGAACCAAGAGATAATGAGAAGAAAAAAGAGGGAACAGAACAAAGTAGGAGAAAGATGACATGGAGAGACCAAAAAGTAAATCTATCACTGACACGTTGAGAGACACACTAAGAGCTTCCTTTAAAAATTTATATAAGATAGAATTTGTCTTTCACAACTTAACTTACTCCACTTTCATTCCTTCTTGGAAGCTGAAATTAATAAATCATATAGCAGTAGGATAGCTCTTACCCATAGTGTAATTAGCTCTCAGCCAGCCCTCCAAATAGCCCAACAGTAATTTTTATAAAATAATGTTCAATTCAGTGTGGGATTTCAGTGAGTGAAGCGAAGGTGAGCGAGACAAACTCTCACCCCCTCAGCTCTACTTACCCCTTTCCCTCTTCCCTCCCAGACCCATCCTGTGCCTGGCATCACCAGGGCGAATCAACAACATTTCCCATGCCTACAACTCAGTAGCCGGCTGGATATCATAGAGAGTAGATGTGGTGCTTAGGGGAGGCATATGAAGGCATGTCTAGAGAGGGCGTATATATATATATATATATATATATATATATATATATATATATATATATATATATATATATATATATATATATATATATATATATATATATATAAAAGGATGGGATTAATGTGTAATGTTAAATTAACACTGCGTAATGTCTAGACCCTATGGAAGGCCAGGATCTGGGCAGATCCAGATATTGTTTGAAGAACGTAAATAGTCATATTCCACTATCGGTACGCATGTTAAGCTGGGGTTTCACGCATAGTTTTTCTGTGTGATTTGATGTCCCTTGTTTCTGATTGATTGATTGATACATTTATTGTTGCATTAATAATGAAATACAACAAAGGAGGAGGTTGGACCTTGCCACCCACCTCCTAGGCAAAGACTTAAGGGTAGAGTATCAAAAATATAAAAATATTGTATACATTACAAGAATATAAGTAAATTAATAAATACAGATATTGCACACCTTATTGCATAAATATCCTACAGTCTGGGAGCACACGCAGGATATTCCTTGAGTATATCCCTGAGAGTGGCTGAGTCTAAGAAATGGTCAATGAGGATATACAAGTCATGTTGACCTTGCAGCCTAAATTTAACAGTGAGAGGAGATTCCGTGACACAACGACTGATGCAGAGTGTCCCCTTGGTGCAATACACAGCACAGAGCATACACCAGGAGAAGCACTGACTTCCCAAAAGTATTTATAGCCTAATCTGAGCCTCCTTGCCACCCTATCATGTGATGCAGTGTCTCCCACAGGTGTAAGCACAGCTCTGGGAGACACGTACATAGTGAAGACTACTGCCACTACCCTTATGGCAACAAAGCTCCAACTGATCACTAATGCTACTATGTACAAAATCCTTAATGCTATTCTTAACATAGCCCAGAGTGTACTCAACGCCAGGGTCCACTGTGTCATCCTGAAGAGCACATTGAGCTAGGCGGTCTGCCTTTTCATTAAGTGGTATACCCACATGAGAGGGTATCCAGGTGAAATGGACCGTGGCACCAGTACCTTCTAAGGTGTGTATGAGATCAAGACATTTATTAACTAGATCACAGTCCATGGGGGAGGTAGATTGGAGAGCATACAGTGCAGCCTGACTGTCAACAAACAAGTATACATCCTTATGGAGAGGCGCCACAATGTGGAGTGCCTCCAGAACAGCATACAGTTCTACCCCAGTGGAGGACATGTATGCAAGGAGTCGCCTGGAAACCTCAGTGTCAGTGTAGTGATTGGCAGAAATGTAGTCACAGATGAACAGCCCACATCCGGACCTGCTACCATCAACTGATCCATCACAATAAACATGAATAGCCTGAACGTGGGGGTACTTGGGCAATTTAGTCGTGAACATGTCTTGAAGCACATGAGGGAGCCAGTCCCTCTTGGGCTGATGCAGTGAGTGAATATCAACACTGACACGGTAAGGGTTCCAAATGGGTTGGAGCGGTGACATAATATAGGCCTTGGCTATACCTACACTTGTGAGAACTCCCAAGATCTTCCTGAGGTATGGAGTTGTAGGAGTCCGAGGATCATGATACAGGTGGGTCAGTGATCCCTTCAGAGAATCGGAGCCCGTTCATTGCATCCAACCAACAGTACGACAGTAATTTCCTGTATCTTACGCATAATACTCGGCAGGTGCAGTTCAGCTCTGAGGAACTCAATCCGTGCAGTCCTGGGGCATCCCAAAATTATAGGAGTACATGAGACTTACCGCAGGTCAGTTGAAATGTGCTTTGGATTTTATGATGCAAATCACCTCTGCCAGCAGTGAGCTTTCATATGAGAGACACCATGCTGCCTCGCCACTTCAGACTTTAAAGTGTACGACCACTCACATGATAATTTTTTAAGCAATCCAACGTAACTGTCCAAGTATGTGACACCCTATAGCTTAGGGAGGGAGCGGAGGGCATATGAAAACTCACTGATGGCAGAGGTGATTTGCATCATAAAATCCGAAGCACATTTCAACTGACCTGCGGTAAGTCTCATGTACTTCTACAATTTTATGTCTGCAAATCACTCCTCTGCCACTGCTCGCTTTCCTATGAGATTTTGAAGACATGTGGGTGGAGTACAGAACATAAGTAATCAAGAATGTGCAATGGGTAAAGAAAACATACAAGAAACAAAATAACTTATTGTGATGAAGTTACATATTCAATACATATGTATGTAGTTAATCAAAAAAATTCCGTGCAACTAAAGGTGGTACACACTAACCCAGTACCCCTTCCTGGAAAGTGTCAATGTCCCCAAGAACCTCTTTGTCATAATGCTTGGCAAAAGTAGCTTCCCTTGACCACCCGGCCTTTGCCAAGATATGTGCAATTGGTACCGCCATGGCCTTTGCCCTCGACGCTGCAGCCTGCCTAACACTGCCAACTGAATAGATCTTGGTGTCCACACCCGACCTGTTCAGCATAATTCTGAGCCATCTAGCAATAGTGTCTCTAGTGACAGGTTTATGGGGTCTCACAATACTAAGGAATAAAGGACCGTTCCTCTGATCCCCATCAGTCCAAAACTGGGCAGTCCTCTCAATGTACATTTTTAATGTCTCACAAACACATAGCCTCTTATAAGTAGCATATGCTGTAAATTGCACATATTTTACATTGAATTTTGGCCGACATTGCTTAATGTTATCCCCTAATGATACACAAATAGAGGTTTCACCAATGGAAATATTGTTCAACACTAACAAATGCAACGTTTGCACTCTGGCAGCTTGCATGAATGCCATCAGCATTACTAGTTTCAGTGTGAGTTCTTTTAGTGTAAGTATGTGTATCGGCTCCAGGATACACAGCTGTTCCAGCACCAACTTTACATCCCAGGTCTGTGTGTAACGGGGCACAGGTGGCCTCAGGTTGAAGACTCCCCTCAGAAATCTGTTAACCAGAGGGTGATTCCCCGCTCAGCACCCATCCACCACGATGCCAAGTGAAGAGAGGGCTTCCCTCGCTGTGTTAACGCAGTCATAAGCAACACCCCTGAGGAAAGTGTCAGATAAAAATTGTATGACATCTGTTAAACTGGGAGTAAGGGGATTGATGTGCCCTCTGTCACAAAACTGTATCCATCTGGTGACATGTGTCTGATACTGTCTCTGTGTCGCTGGTCTCCAGGAGGCCATGAGGATGTCCGTACCCGCTGTCGAAATGCCTCTTGCTCGAAGGTGTTGCCGGACAAGAGACATGCCATCAACCGGGTGTGCTTCATGACAGGGCGTTCCTCCTCTGAAGCCGGATGCTGCAGAATATCCTTCCTCCACATGATTATCCGGGGCTCAGTGATGAGCATCTTCAGGAGGGTTCCCATCCAAGGTTGTGATGGCCATAAGGGCACAATGAACCACCCTCTCATCATCTCTGCACGCAACTTTTGAAGGCATCTGGCAATCAGAGCAAACGGGGGAAAAATGTAGACCAGAGGAAACTGTGACCAAGGTATAGTAAAGGCATCAAAGTGTTCTGCCTCTGGGTCAGCATGCCAAGAACAAAAACGAGGAACCTGGTTATTTAACCTGGAGGCAAACAGATCAACGCTGGGGACACCAAAAATTTTGCAAAGCTCTCTAAAAATTCTCATATTTAATTTCCATTCATGTCTATCATTAAACTGTCTTGAAGCTGCATCTGCCATAGAATTACCACTTCCTGGGATGTGAGAACATGTAATCCAAACATTGTATTCTGTACACCAATCCCAGATTTCCCGACTGATGTCATTACATTAGTAGGAGGAGGCAGTAGACACCTGCCGAAACGATAATTACTCCCAGTGAGGTCTAAAGCACTGTTCAGGGGGTGCTGTGAACTTATCATTAAACCCAGCTGTGACCTCACTGAACGTTTCCCTTTGTGTCTCACAACACAAGGGGGTAGTCACAGCCTGCCCTCTAAAGACAACTCTCTTCCTCCACACAAAACTACAAGCACCTAATAACACACACACCCTTCACTCAAAAAATTTTAAAATCATGGCGACTCCTACACCAGCCTCGGAGTCCCCATCTGGGGAGGGGACCATAAATGTCCCCAGGTCGGACTGCCTTTCCGTCGACGACCCTAAGTGTCTTGACACCCCCCCTCAACTTTTTCTTCATTAACTTCTGCAACATTCGCGGTCTAAGATCTAATTTTCAATCTGTAGAACACCACCTCTCCTCTTCTAAACCTCATCTTCTTTTCCTCACTGAAACTCAGGTGTCTGAGGCAACTGACAGTAGCCCCTTTTCTGTTCCCTCCTACTTTCTCTATCCTCATTTTCGATCCAAAGCTGGATGCTGCGTTTATGTGCGCAATGACTTAACCTGCTCTCGTGCCCACGCTCTTGAATCTTCCGAGTTTTCCACCATCTGGCTACGACTACAGAGTCATTCTCATACTAAATTTATCTGTGCTGTATACCTCTCTCCTAACTCCTCTGACTATAAGAAATTCTTTGACTACTTAACTTCCAAAGTGGAGCACATTCTGACCCTCTTCCCTTTTGCAGAGATCTCCATTCTTGGAGACTTCAATGTTCACCACCAGCTTTGGCTTTCCTCTCCCTTCACTGACCATCCTGGTGAACTAGCCTACAACTTTGCTATCCTCCATGACCTAGAGCAATTGGTACAACACCCTACTCGTATTCCTGACCGTCTTGGAGATACTCCCAACATTCTTGACCTTTTCCTGACCTCTAATCCTTCTGCTTATGCTGTCACCCTTTCTTCTCCGTTGGGCTCCTCCGATCATAATCTCATATCTTTATCTTGTCCTATTACTCCAATCCCTCCTCAGGATCCCCCTAAGCGAAGGTGCCTCTGGCGTTTTGCCTCTGCTAGTTGGGAGGACCTGAGGCGGTATTTTTCTGATTTTCCTTGGAATGACTACTGCTTCCGTGTCAGAGACCCGTCTTTGTGTGCTGAGCGCATAACAGAGGTGATAGTGTCTGGCATGGAGGCGTACATTCCTCACTCTTTTTCTCGTCCTAAACCTTCTAAACCTTGGTTTAACACAGCTTGTTCTCGTGCTATACATGATAGAGAGGTGGCCCACAAAAGGTACTTAAGCCTTCCTTCACCAGAATCTCATGCACTTTATATTTCTGCCCGGAACCATGCCAAGTCTGTTCTCCAACTAGCCAAAAACTCCTTCATTAACAGAAAATGTCAAAACCTTTCAAGATCTAACTCCCCTCGTGATTTCTGGCATCTAGCCAAAAATATCTCCAATAACTTTGCTTCTTCTTCTTTCCCTCCTCTACTTCAACCAGATGGCACCACTGCTATCACATCTATTTCTAAAGCTGAACTCTTTGCTCAAACCTTTGCTAAAAACTCTACCTTGGACGATTCTGGGCTTGTTCCTCCCTCTCCTCCACCCTCTGACTACTTCATGCCTCGTATTAAAATTCTTCGTAATGATGTTTTCCATGCCCTCGCTGGCCTAAACCCTCAGAAGGCTTATGGACCTGATGGGGTCCCTCCTATTGTTCTCCGAAACTGTGCCTCCATGCTTGCACCTTGCCTAGTCAAACTCTTTCAGCTCTGTCTGTCAACATCTACCTTTCCTTCTTGCTGGAAGTTTGCCTACATTCAACCTGTTCCTAAAAAGGGTGACCGCTCTAATCCCTCAAACTACCGTCCTATTGCTTTAATTTCCTGCTTATCTAAAGTTTTTGAATCTATCCTCAACAGGAAGATTCTTAAACATCTATCACTTCACAACCTTCTATCTGATCGCCAGTATGGGTTCCGTCAAGGCCGCTCTACTGGTGATCTTCTGGCTTTCCTTACTGAGTCTTGGTCATCCTCTTTTAGAGACTTTGGTGAAACTTTTGCTGTTGCCTTGGACATATCAAAAGCCTTTGATAGAGTCTGGCACAAAGCTTTGATTTCCAAACTACCCTCCTACGGTTTCTATCCTTCTCTCTGTAACTTCATCTCAAGTTTCCTTTCTGACCGTTCTATTGCTGCTGTGGTAGACGGTCACTGTTCTTCTCCTAAATCTATTAACAGTGGTGTTCCTCAGGGTTCTGTCCTGTCACCCACTCTCTTCTTATTATTCATTAATGATCTTCTAAACCAAACTTCTTGTCCTATCCACTCCTATGCTGATGATACCACCCTGCACTTTTCCACGTCTTTTCATAGACGTCCAACCCTTCAGGAGGTAAACATATCACGCAGGGAAGCCACAGAACGCCTGACTTCTGATCTTTCTAAAATTTCTGATTGGGGCAGAGCAAACTTGGTATTGTTCAATGCCTCAAAAACTCAATTCCTCCATCTATCAACTCGACACAATCTTCCAGACAACTATCCCCTCTTCTTCAATGACACTCAACTCTCCCCCTCTTCTACACTGAACATCCTTGGTCTGTCCTTTACTTATAATCTGAACTGGAAACTTCACATCTTATCTCTAGCTAAAACAGCTTCTATGAAGTTAGGTGTTCTGAGACGTCTCCGCCAGTTTTTCTCACCCCCCCAGCTGCTAACTCTGTACAAGGGCCTTATCCGTCCATGTATGGAGTATGCTTCACATGTCTGGGGGGGTTCCACTCATACTGCTGTTCTAGACAGGGTGGAATCAAAAGCTTTTCGTCTCATCAACTCCTCTCCTCTAACTGACTGTCTTCAGCCTCTCTCTCACCGCCGCAATGTTGCATCTCTAGCTGTCTTCTACCGCTATTTTCATGCTAACTGCTCTTCTGATCTTGCTAACTGCATGCCTCCCCTCCTTCCGCGGCCTCGCTGCACAAGACTTTCATCTTTCTCTCACTCCTATTCTGTCCACCTCTCTAACGCAAGAGTTAACCAGTATTCTCAATCATTCATCCCTTTCTCTGGTAAACTCTGGAATTCCTTGCCTGCTTCTGTATTTCCACCTTCCTATGACTTGAATTCCTTCAAGAGGGAGGTTTCAAGACACTTATCCACCAATTTTTGACCACTGCTTTGACCCTTTTAGGGACTGGCATTTCAGTGGGCATTTTTTTTTATTAGATTTTTGTTGCCCTTGGCCAGTATCCTTCCTACATAAAAAAAAAAAAAAAAAAAAACATGCTGGTGATTTCGTGCCCCCCATTTGATTTATATATGCTGCTGCTGTGGCGTTGTCTGAAAACACCTTAATGTGCTTTCCTCTGATCAGATGGGCAAAGGACTTCACTGCAAATAGGATGGCTTTTAGTTCCTTTGAGTTTATACGTAATCCCATTTCAGTCTCGGACCATCTGCCACTAATAGATTGGTCATTAAGGCATCCACCCCAACCCAAGTTTGAGGCATCCTTGTAAAGGTGTAATTCTGTGCCAGTTCTAAGAATTTTTCTGTCTTGTACATCAACATTAGTGATCCACCAAAGGAGATCTTTCTTCATGTCAGCTGTGATGTCTATCCACTTGTCAAAATTACCTTTTGTCTGCTGCAATGCTGAGATTTTCGCCATCTTTAGGTACCTATAATGTAATTTCCCCATTTCAACCGCGGAAACTGCCGCAACCAAGTATCCAATCACTTTGGCCACATTCCTGATCGTGTCACAACTATGGTGAATAAGTCATGTGCAGCTTTGAACTATTTTCTCTCTCCTTCTGTCAGGTAAAGTAACTGTCATTGACACAGAGTCTATGATGTTTCCCAAATACTCCAAACGCTGCATTGGCACAAAGACAGATTTCTTCACATTAATACAAAAGCCTACCTTTTTTTTTTTTTTATGTAGGAAGGATACTGGCCAAGGGCAACAAAAATCTAATAAAAAAAAAATGCCCACTGAAATGCCAGTCCCATAAAAGGGTCAAAGCAGTGGTCAAAAATTGGTGGATAGGTGTCTTGAAACCTCCCTCTTGAAGGAATTCAAGTCATAGGAAGGTGGAAATACAGAAGCAGGCAGGGAGTTCCAGAGTTTACCAGAGAAAGGGATGAATGATTGAGAATACTGGTTAACTCTTGCGTTAGAGAGGTGGACAGAATAGGGGTGAGAGAAAGAAGAAAGTCTTGTGCAGCAAAGCCGCAGAAGGAGGGGAGGCATGCAGTTAGCAAGATCAGAAGAGCAGTTAGCATGAAAATAGCGGTAGAAGACAGCTAGATATGCAACATTGCGGCAGTGAGAGAGAGGCTGAAGACAGTCAGTTAGAGGAGAGGAGTTGATGAGATGAAAAGCTTTTGATTCCACCCTGTCTAGAAGAGCAGTATGAGTGGAACCCCCCCCAGACATGTGAAGCATATTCCATACATGGACGGATAAGGCCCTTGTACAGAGTTAGCAGCCAGGGGGGTGAGAAAAACTGGCGGAGACGTCTCAGAACACCTAACTTCATAGAAGCTGTTTTAGCTAGAGATGAGATGTAAAGTTTCCAGTTCAGATTATAAGTAAAGGACAGACCGAGGATGTTCAGTGTAGAAGAGGGGGACAGTTGAGTGTCATTGAAGAAGAGGGGATAGTTGTCTGGAAGGTTGTGTCTAGTTGATAGATGGAGGAATTGAGTTTTTGAGGCATTGAACAATACCAAGTTTGCTCTGCCCCAATCAGAAATTTTAGATAGATCAGAAGTCAGGCATTCTGTGGCTACCTGCTGAAGTAGCTCAAGCGTTGCATTAATACTCTCATAGCATCCTTCTAACGAACAGTGGGTAATAAGAGTGTCATCTATGTAACTTGTAATGGTGTAACTTCTCTGTCTCAAGGTAGCAAAAACAGGTTTCATTAACTTAGTGAATAGGCGAGGGCCTTCAGAAACCCCATTTGGAAGGCAGGTAAATTGATAGATCTTGCCTTGCCACCGAAAACAAAGAAATTTCTGTTGCTCCTCCGCAATCCTGACCGAATAGTAAGCGTGTCTGAGGTCCACAGAGGCCATTTTAAAATGTTTGTAATCAATGTGCCTGTTTATTTTTTCCAAGTTTGATATCATTCTATAGCCACCATCCTTATTCTGACGCAGAAATACAGGAGATAAAATCTGTCCCTCCTGTCTTATTGTAAGTTTTAAAACCCCAAGTTCTAATAGCTTATCAACCTCTTGAGTGACAATACATCTTTCCTCTTCACTAAAACCATAAGTAATATCCTCAGAAAATAAGTGACTGATCTCATCAACTTTAATATCCAAATGGCAATGTGCCACAATGTCAAGAATATTAGGATCATGTGTCAATTTTTTCCACTCATGCACAAATTGTTGAAGCCTGCCTGCTTCAAAATCAGGTCTTACCTCAATTTGTTGGTCCCCCGGCCCCTGGAGTTTTTTGCTTCAGAAGTCTGTCGTTGGAAGGTCTGCCTGTGGTCTAGCCTCTGGCCAGAAACGCAGTGGCTATAGGGGTGGTACCTAGACGAAACACCCCGTGAAGGCCCTCTCCCAAAAGGGCCTCTGCCTTTTCCAGCATTGAACCTCCAAGTAGGTAACTGTTTCTTGGCCGTGAACTTAGACTTGAGTCTCTCCGATTCCTCAATGGTTTTGGCCGACTGAGAAACATCGGAGCCAAAAAGTAATCTAGTCATCGGAGCCTTGTCAGAGCATAAATGTGCATATTTTTTATTTATCAAAAAATCTTTATCAAGAATCTCCTTGTCAGGTTGTTCCTGTGATGTGCATGTCCAGGCAAGGCCAGAGCTCCATTAAGCATATGGATTTCGTTGGTCACCTCCTGGTTACTCTCCTGGGCAACCTTGTCCAAAACTGTGTGTGACTTGGTGACAATTGTGGCAGCCTTAACTATGTCCTTGCTAATTTCTTTCATACGAAAGTCAGCCTTCTTACCAACTGTTTTTAGTGCCTCCAGCACCTGAGTGTTACATTCAACAGGTGCCAAAGCCGGGCAGTTTCTCAGCCTCTCCACAGCATCTGCCTCCATAATTTCCTTGTATTCCTCCTCACGCATGCCACTGTCAAACACATGATTTACCATGTCTGCAACATGCTTGTCAATCTCTTCTGAGATGTCATCCATTGGGCCGTAAGACCTAGCACACTGCCTGAGGACACTATCCGTGGTTAAAACTTCCTGAAAAACCTCCTCCTGGGCAGCCTGCTGTACTGAGGGAAACCCTGAGAAACTTGGGCTGGCACCGCCTCTGACACTTACTGTGGGAAGTGTGTTGACATCATGGCTGGCGACATCAACGCCATCTGGCGCTTTTTCTCTCTCCTTCTTCATTTCCTCCATTTCCGCTCGTAATTCAGCCAGAGTCCATAATCATTTGCCAGGGTGGAGCACCAGCCTCTTCCCGTGTAGTAGAAGCCCTAGCAACCATAGGTGGAGGCCGGTAAACATCTTCCTCTGAGTCACTGGTAACTCCATGTAGACGTTCTCACACCGAACCTTCCCTGCTGGTAGAGCTCCTTCCGGTCCTGTAGGAGTCCTTTCTCAAGGATCCTTTGCTTTTATGCTGCCTGTAAGTAGGTGCAGCCCTCAAGCTCGGTGACGGCACTTCTGACATGTTGTCTGGCAGGAGGTAGCGGCGGAACTGTTTGTTTGTCAAGGAGAACGAGAGTCATAAGGTAGCGGCGGAACTGTTTGTTTGTCAAGGAGAACGAGTCATAAACTCCCTTCTCAGTGCACCAGAACGGGCACTCCCCTGCTCCTGTATGGATAACAGGGTGACGTTGCAGCCTGCTCCTAAACGGGTAACAGGCCAAGGTAAAGCCTTTCCGCTCCAAACCAGGATAACGGGAAGAAGGCTACCTGCACGAAGTCGGAGCGCAGACATCTGATCGTGACGAAAACAACACAAGTACTGAAGTGGCGAGGCAACATGGTGTCTCTCATAGGAAAGCGAGCGGTGGCAGAGGAGTGATTTGAAGACATAAAATTATTCTCATGGCTTCATTCTGAACAAGCTCCAGGGGATGGAGCTGGGTGGCACTAAACTGTATTAAAATAGGGGTTGCATAGTCAATGAGGGACCATACAACAGATATATAGAACATCCTTAGGACTGGAGTGCCAGCCCCCAGGCCCCTGTTTGCTAGCAGCCAAAGTGGTGCTAGCTATGGCAGACAGATGTTTTGAACATAGTGTGCAGCTTGGACTGACTTCCTGAAACTCAGCTGAATACCCAGGTACTTGTGTGTATGAACTCTAGGGATGGGAACGTTATTTACAGTGGTCGGTCGAGGGACCTTTCCTTTGGCTTGAAATTTGGTTTTACATTCATTAATTACAAGTCCCATTTGAACACACAATGCTGCTAATTGTGACAGAGCTGACTGCAGAATCCTGGGTGTAGGGCATTGGAGGAGTATGTTGTCAGCATAGATGAGGACCTGGGTGACCTGCGGGAAAGAACAACGCGCAACTTTGTTCATTAAGACATTGAAAAGCATTGGACTAAGGACTCCAATCTGTAGTGTTCCAAGCTCAAAGACTTCCTCAGAAGAGACTGCACCTTGAAACCAAACCTGTGCTGTTCTATTGTACAAATAGTCCCTGATCCATCCTACTAATTTACCTTTGACACCTTTGAGAATGAGTAATATCTTTGTTGGCCCTGTTGAAGGCCCTGTTGAGATCAACGAAAGTTCTGCAGGTAGCATCCTTATTTATAAGGCACTCAACAAAACAATGACTTGTAGAATGACCTTTTAGGAAGCCATGTACATTGCCAGAGAGTACATGGTCCACCTTATATATAAGCCTGTTCAATATTACCCGTTCCATCATCTTACATAGATAGCTGGTGAGAGAAATGGGACGAAAGGTGCCATCACCTTTGGGGATTGGGATGATAATGGCTGTTTTCCAGGAGTGGGGAAGCTTACCTGCAGTGAGAGACATGTTAAATAGATCTAAGACAGGGTTGTCTACCTTTACCTCCAGGAGGGCATTGAGGATGTCATAGATGATGCCATCCTTGCCAGGAGCTGTTGACTTGCCCAATTTAACTGCTGAGAAAAGTTCATCATGCGTGATAGGTACACAGGTGTCATCTGGCAGAGAAACACTGTGGCGAAACAATTCCATCCTTTGTGGTCTTTGCTGGTGGAGTGACTCCTGGTGTTCCACAGGAAGGCCAGAGAAGGATGAGGCTTCCTTCCAATGCAGGACAAGTTCTCGTGCCCTGCCAGCAGGATCAGGGTCGCACACCTGCCACCTGGGCTTGCCCCAGACACTGTTGACGTGGTGCCGCACCTCCCAAAGGGACCAGGTCCTGCACACCCAGTCCAGGAAGGAGATCCAGTACTTCCTTCTTTCCTGCTGCCTCAGATCCGTGAGTTATTGAGCCACAGTAACCATAGCATCCTGTGACTCTGTGTCTGCTGCCAACATCTCTGGTAGGCAGCAAGCATCTGTTAGCAGTTCAGGATCGGTAGCATAAGTCCAGTGGCATGGAGCGTGGGTTCTTGCCAGAACCCTTGGAGTCATGATGAATTCCTCAATGGTGTGTAGCAGTCCATCGTACTCTGCATCAGCGAAAGAGCCCTTCATGACAGAGTACCACACCACCACATGGACAATGAGGCCCACCATCCTGGATGGTGGCACCCTCAGACGCTTCCTGGGCACTGCCAGGATGGACTGCACCAGGAAGGTCGTCTCCAGGGTGAAGTGGTCACTCAGCAGAGACCTGACAAGAAAGGTTTTGGCAGTATATGTTGGCATATTGATAAGGGCTACATAGTCAAGTCTGCCTCCTTGTACATGTGTGGGTGCATGTTCCCCAGAGAGCACTGCTGTATCTGTGGTGTCAAGGGAAGTCTTCCAGCACACACCATTAGCATTGGTGGCAAGATGGCTTCCTAATTCCATATGCATGGCATTAAGGTCACCCATGATAACAGTCTGCTCCTCAAGGACATAATCAGGAAAATTTATAACATTCAAGGCACCAGCATGAATGTACATTTTTACAAAGTAAATAACTTCACCCAAGGTGTGCAAGCAAACAGTAATAAATTCAATACCCTCGGTGACCCCCATTTCCCTGAAAGTAACCGGAATCCCACGTCTAATGTAAGTAGCCATCCCCCGACTACTGCCGTCACCACAACTGAGGGTGTGGGAGGCATAACCCCACAGCTCAGGCATCCATGGCCCTACCTCCTGTAAGGCAATAATGTCAGGCTTATGGAGAAGGACGTGACAGTGTAAGTCAGTGAAGCGAGCATGTAGACAATTGACATTCCATGTTATGGTGTGGAAAGTCTTACCGTTCATTGTGATGGTGTTGCACCTGGGTCTTTAGGTCGTCCATGACCCATGTCAGGCGAGACATCTGCTCCACCAGAGTCTGCAGGGCTGACATCACATATCCCTGGTCTGGCTCGGGGCTGGTAGTCAGGACTGGAAGGAGGGCGTAGCAATGCCTCTTCCTGTGGGTGACCAACATCCATTCACCAGCGGCATCCCCATCATGGTCTGTCTCAGGTGACTTGTCCTGTGAGACAGGGGAAGCAGGAGCCATCCCCGAGGGGCCCCTGGGGTGTCACGTGGCTCCTGTGACTGGCTTGGTGGGGGCAGCCTTCCTCAGAGAGGGTACAGCGGCACCCACACACTGCCCTGCAGTATTGTCTTCTGCCTGGGGTGGGTCACACACACTCTGCAGGCACACATCACTGTTTCCCTGGTCCTGCTTAGCGTCACTGACTGGATACAGGGTGGGGGCCACAGGGGGCGTCCCACCAGGCACTGTTTGTTGCTGCTTCTTCTTAAAAGTGGTAAACTGATTACTGAGGGCAGAGACCATTTCAGAGAGATTGTCCACTTTAGCAGCTAGCATGTTCACCACTGCCATATGGTGCTGGGTGGAGTTAGTGGCAGGCAGCTCCTGAGTGACCTCAAGCTGGGGCACTGTTGTGGGAGATGCAGAGGGCACTGTAGCAGTGTGATGTGGCAGAGGCAGGAACACGGCAGGTGTGGTGGAAGTGCCAGTGGTGGAGCAGGAAGGTTGAGGCAGATGAGGGGCAGCAGACAGGAATGAAGGCCTATTCGTCCAAGCATTGGTCTGAGGAGGTGGAGCCTGGTGGGACACGAGTCTGGGCCGAGTCACCTCATCAGTGGCAGGCTCCCTGTGGGGCCAAGGCCTGACAGTGCAGAGGGTGGAGTGGGCATTGTGATCACCCCCACAGTTGCAGCAACAAGGAAGGATTTTGGTGCCCTCCTTGATTTTGTCCAGGCACTGCACTGACTTGTGGGAACCAGCACATTACCTACACCAAGAAGCAGACTGGCAATGCCACTCCTTGTGGCCCCAGCGACTGCAGTGGCAACATAGGTCCGGCTCTGGTGTGTACCACTCCACACGCCAACATCCAAGGCCCAGGAGATGCACTTCACTGGGCACCTTTCCAGTCACCACACCCAACAGTTGAGGCCTTGGCTTCTGCCCCACCATCCTCCTCTTGAGCCCATGAAAGCCAGCTGGCACCTCAATAAGGTTAACATTAATGTGGATCGACACACCATGTATGATGACCATGTGAGTGCCCTCCTCACCAGGGCATTCCATAACAACGCTCACGAAGCCTTCACTCACCAGGGTGGTATAAAAGGAGGATTCGGAGCTCACTGTGATGTAGGGCTGGTTCCTTCCCTCCTTGTAGAGCAGTTGCAGGTCCGGGTTTCTTTGTACAACGTATTCTGATAGGAGCAAGATCCTGTCTTCTAGCCCCTTTCTACCTAAGTGCAGTGTCCTGATGTGGTGTTGTGTGTTTGTCAAAGGCTACTGGTCCTGGAGCCCACAGCTCCAGGACCATAGGGCAGACCAGAGGATTATAATATTTGGCTAGATCCCTGCTGTCCACCCTCTCCCCAGATACCATCAGCTGTAATGTAGGTGTGTTCCTGTCTTATGGAGGAGTATAGCTAGGTTATCCTCTGGCATGGGTGTATAATATTCCTGTTGGGCTTGGGTGGTCCATATGTGGGAGATAGCCCAGAGTAAATTACATTGTCGTATAAGTGTGTTGTTTGTACTGTCTGTGGTCCCTACCATGTGGCTCATTAGTTCTTTCTAGCTTGTGGGTTTAACTTGGTGTTTGTTATATTCCCTTCTCCATGGGCAGGTCAAACAGAGTGGTGATTAAATTGAGGCTGTATACTTATCAACGACCAGCAGGTGCCTGGAATCATTGTGTTCATGCCTGCAATAGGCTAGAAGGAGCTAGCTTAGAGAAAGCTGACCTGAGTGTATTGGCAGCTATGAAGGGGCTGAACCTGGTCATAACATAAATGGTGACTGCCAAGATTAGCTGAAAGCTCTAGTGGCTATGTAGCAAAGACAGTTCAGTGTTGTTTGTCTATTTGTTTTTGCATGTCTAAGTTCAGCCTGAAGGGGGGGTTGTACAATCCAGACCTAAATTTTTTTTTTTTTTTTCTCCTTTATAAAGTTTTGCATTTTTTTTTTTTTTCCCTGCTTCTTTTAGTATACGCAACGTTTTGATATTTTTTCCCTTATGTAATGAGGTCTTCTGTCATGAAATTCCATTGTTTCACCCGCTAAGAGACAGGTATGATAAGTTTTTTTTTCCCTTTTTTCCCATATTTTTTTTATATATCCATTTTTCTTTAGTTTCCTATGAAAATCTACAGCTCTCTCTCTCTCTCTCTCTCTCTCTCTCTCTCTCTCTCTCTCTCTCTCTCTCTCTCTCTCTGTGTACAACATTATGTACTAAGCATTTTTCTCGGATTTGTATACGAAAAATAAAAATATATAATTATTTTTCATAGATAAAGCAAATCAATGTATCTACATCAGATATCTTTTATGTTAATATTTTATTTATTTTAAACAGTTAAACACTGGTTTTTACTTAGAAATATGGCAAAATATAAAATTATTTCCCTCCACCCTGGTATGAAATCATAAAATCGTTTTAGGCCTAAGTACAAAACCAATCAGAGTATTATTATGAAACTATGTCTGCTTTTTCAGTATATACATATATATATATATATATATATATATATATATATATATATATATATATATATATATATATATATATATATATATATATATATATATATATATCATGTGAATTTTAAGTCCCTAGCTGCAATAGGCAAATTATAGTCACCCCCTTAAACTTTATGACGTGATATCTCAAAATGACGCATTTTGGCATGTAAAAATGATCTCCATTGTTATTCCTGTTACACATACGAGTATATGGGCTATTGCAGCTTATGAAACTATGAAAGGCAAACAAAGTCTGCAATCAAAATTTTTGTTAGTTGATATTGATTTTAACAAATATTTGAAAGTCAATTTTTTTTTATTTTATTTATTTATTTATTTTTTTACTTTTTCATCAAACAATTTTTTTCTATCATCGTATAAGAAAAATGATATCAGAAATTGTTCTCCTATCCTTCCGGATCGAAATGTTTTTTTTTTTTTTATTAAAGAAAAGAAATTGGTCAATAAATAAGGGAGGAGATACAAGTTGAATACAGGCAATTTAACATGGGATTAGGGATTTTACAACCTCCTCCCTAAGCCATGGAAGAAATGGCTGGTAGCAGGACTGGCTAGTGACCTGAGTCCCCTGCCTCTGCTGGGAATGGCAGTGTAGATCTGGGGCAGACTGAGGACTCTAGCAAGGATAAGGTGAACCCTCAAGCCTCAACAGGCAATTAGGACGTGGAGGATTATGACGCTGAAGAGTCGTCCAAGGATGGTTTGGCTCCTACGGGTGCTCCATTGGTAGGGGAGCATCCAGAGGACCTATTAGAGGAGGAACCTGCACCAGAAGACTCCACTGCACTGGAACTGGACCATTTGGCTGGGCAGGAGTACCAAGGAGGAGCATGACCTCAGAGAACTTGACAGGTACTGAGGTAGACTACAGGCTATATATTGGAGAAAGTGAGAACTGGTGTAATATTTTTTTATATGTAATTTTGTAATGTGTACTTCTTGCAAAGGGTTGAGATTTGTGAGTGAGGACACTCACAGACCCTCCAAAGCATAAGTTTTGGAGCTCCAAAAGCTCCAAAGCATAAACAGATACAAGGCAATGCAAGGAAACAGGATTTTGGAAGCACCTTAAACACAATGATGGCAATGTAAGATGAGGTCTTGAACATGCTGAAGCAATTAGTGGACAGTAATTGTGGGATAGCAAAAGAACTCAAAGAAATTCATTCTATTTTCAAAAATTATTATGCAAATGAAAAAAAATTAATTATGTACAGGAAACATTTTTCATGTAAAAAATTAAAGACAACATTTTCTTGAAAATATATTGTATGCATAATAAACTTACAGTTCCTTCTGATAGATATTATTATCATTACCTTCTGTACTATCTTTGTAACTCTGACCTTTGTCACAAAGGTAAGACATCCTAAAAAAGTAATGACTAATGAATATGTTATTTTAATTGAGAGACAGAGGGAAAGCCAAAGTTGGTCTAAGTGCCTTGTTACTCCACTTTTGAAATTAAGTTTTAGGAAGGAGGAAATACAGAAGCAGGAAGATAGTTCCAGAGTTTACTAGTGAAAGGGATGGGAGATTCTTGCATTAGGAAGGTGGACAGAATAGGGATGAGAACAAGTAGAAAGTCTTGTGCAGCAGGGCTGTGGGAGGGGGGGAGACATGCAGTTAGCAAGTTCAGAAGGTCATTAATCATTAAAATAGCAAAAAAAATAAATAAATAAATAATAATAATAATAATAATAATAATAATAATAATTCATTCATTCATTCATTCATTAAAAAATAGAAAGAGAAGCAATATGACAATACATACACCTCAAAGATTACAAAAAACAATTCTGAATAAGTGAATCCCGAGCCGCATCTCCGTCATCTTGTCTTTTTCCATTAATTCTTAATTCTACCATTTCTTCCTCTTCCAGAACTAATTCTTCCAGTGGAATGCAATACTTAATGCACTGATTCTGCATCAACATACAAGCAGCAATTATCCTTACACATCTTGTTGGTTCATACTGTAAATAACCCCCTGACTTGGGAAGGCACCTAAACTGTGACTTTAGGATGCCAAAAGTTCATTCAGTGACAGCCCTTGTTCTAGAGTGACAGCTGTTGTAGCAATGCTCAGCAAAGGTGGTGGGGTTGGCCAAAGGGATCATCAGGAAGGATTCTGATGGGTAGCTGCTGTCACCTGAAATACAGGGTGTTATTTATTTATTTATTTATGACAACCTTGATGAAGAAATGTTGAGCTCATCTTGAAGCAGTGTTCTCTACTTAAGGCACAATGACACACATAAGCAAGCAGAATGGGATCCATTGTTGTTGTTGTTGAAAGGTGTTCTTAGCGAGCTAGAAAAACCCTGACCCTGTTCTAGCTACAAATGTTCCTTCACTCTTAGCTGCAAATGATTTTGCTTTAAATAATTACTAATGCTAAGAAGCTTTTAGTCAACTAAGATGATCATAGTAGCATTTGAGAACGTAGCCCCTGTTCTGCAACTCGGTATCCATACTCTCCCAAACCTGAGGCAACCCTCCGGGTGTCTGCAGGCCTCAACAGATAGGCTCAGGAGAGCTCTCCAGTGGAACTAATTTATTAATAGTTTTAAGAGTTCTTTTGTTCCTTGACCATAATTTCTGCTGTTCTAACAATGCCATTTTCATCAGGATATAATTTTAATATCCTAGCTAACAGCCATGTGGAATGATTTCACTCCTTTTTTAGTAAAACAATATTGCCTTCCATAAGGGAAGCTACATTTTCAGTAAGTTGAGTACAGAAGGATTTTTTCATGAAGAAAGACAAGATATTACTTGGACCAGTATTTCTCCCACCTCTCTAACAATTTGTTTTGTTGATGATAACTTTCTCATAGATACTGGGACTTATCATCTATCGTGGGGTATAGGATATGATCCTCCACTTCAATAAATGGGAATAGATCTAATCGTCTTCCATATAAGAGATGAAATGGTGTTATTTTCATGCCCACGAAAAAAAATTCCCTTGTGGCACACGATAATTACTAAATCCTATCACTGGATTAAAAAGAAATACAAATATTGACACTTTTATAGATTTTTAATTGATAATGGAATAATCCGAATAATAATAATAAAAAGAAAGGAATTCAGAAATACAAAATAAATGGTAGCGTACTCTTCAGTTACATAAAACTACAATGGAGATATTTTCGCGACTACTGAATTGCGGGGGAGACCAGAGAATAAATAAATAAATAACAAATATAACCAAAAAGTATGTATAGACCTGAGGACAGTCTCACACGGTGATCTCGAACCAGGTGGTTTCACTAGTCACGTGGAGAAAACCAACAAAAAAGAACAAAAAAATGCGAATATCTATCCACTCAGAAATAGTTTATCAACAGGAATATCTGAGGAGAATCCGAGAGGGTCTGAGGAGAATCCGAGAGGGTCTCCTTTAGTAAAATTATTGTTAAACAAACACTTACTTAATATTACAGGAAATGAAAGAGGAGATTATCAGACTGCATGCTCACCTGAGGAGAATCCGAGAGGGTCTGGCTTTGCTTGTGAGGAAATCGGCGGGAAACTAAGGATAAAGGTTTCCAATGGGGAAATTTATTAAGAGTTATAATTTTGTTTTTAGTGGGGGGGGTGACTAGGTTGTGAGTTCAGGGATGAAAAATATGAATAATTAAGTTACTGTTTACTTTATAGTTGTTACTTTAAGAAGTTTAATTCAATGGACTTTTGAAATCAATTGGGGAATTAGTCAAAGTCTGGTATCTCTTCCTGGCTTGCGTAGCAACAGGGGTAAGAGGACGGCGAAGCAAAGAAGACTTATTAGATTCGTCAACCTCATTGGCGTGGCGTAATTATCTGGGATTTGTTTGAGCTGGTTTAAGACCTTACCATTATAGAATTAATTTTATCGTATTAAGGGCTCCCCATTCTCTGGGATTAGGTGAAAAATTCGCCTCTATAACCTGGCCAAGCAGGAGAAATTACATTTATTCACGGGGTAAATTTATGATAGAAGTGGTCAACACAGTGACGCTGAGAGGGGGGGGGGGGGAAAGCAAGGACAAAAGGACACTGAGGAGAGGAGGGGAAGAAGGGGGGTTAGTCACATGGTACTGAGACTCTGGTCATCCCCGCACATTACATGGGCCTTAGCCTAAAAAAAAAGTAGAAATATACATAATTATTTTTCCAGCACTACATTATTGCCCTCAGATGTACTGTGGTAACATCTAAGTAAATTAGATATTGGTTATTGATTCTAGTCTCAATTTCTGCTGCTACCATTCTTAATTCTTTGAGATTTGATTTTGTTCGATGTTGAATTTTCTTTAGGCAGTTTTTGACTAGCCCCATCATTCTTTCCATTCCATTCTGCCAGGGTGCCCTTGGTGTGATGACTTTCCAATGACATTGCCTATTGATTAATGTTTGTTGCACTTTTGGATCATTTATAATTTCTTGAATAAAGGGAGCTGTTCCTTTGAAGTTAGTAGCATTATCACTTATGATAGGACAGGGACAGAACACCTTGGTGCAAAGATTCTAAACAACTGCAGGAAGGTCTCTGATCTAAGATCTTCAGCCACTTCTGGGTGAATAGCTCTTGTCCTGGCAGAGGTGAATAATCATATATAGACTTTTTTGGGACGTCACCCTCAACTATTATTATCAGAGCGCCATTACATCTAAGGGTCTACCTAGGCTTACTCTCTCTGGAGGTAGATTTGAGGGTCCTGGATATGTCAAGGGTCTTGCCTCATAGCATTGGCACATATTACATTCCTTCAGGGAAGTTTTCACTACTTGATGCCCTTTGGGTATCCAGTAATTTTTCCTATCTTCAGCTAGAGTATCCCCCATCCCCCCATGTAAAGTTATTCTATGGGCCTCCATTATGATTAGTTTGGTGAGGTGACTCCATTTCAGTAACCAGATGGGGTGCTTTGTTTCATATTGTAGTTCTGCATATTTTTATCCTACCTTGGCAATTTATAATTTGTTCTTCATCCAAATATAGCCCAAGATTCTTTATTAATTTAATCTTGCAACTGGACTCTTCACCTAGTGCCTTTTGGATGTCTACATAGAATTCATGCTGTTATTGTTTGATCCTAAATTTTAGGGCATCTGTCATTGCTTTACCTGCCTTCTGAGTGATGAACTGAAATACTCTTTTAGTTATATTAATTAACTTACTGAATGATGAATATTTCTTAATATTGATTGTCAGATTAGGTGGATGGTTGGCCAGAGGTTGAACTTCTACTACATTAACTGCTACCTCTTTATATGACTTGGATAAGCCAATTTTGTTTCTAGGCTAGCCATTTTCGCCCATGGATCCTATCCAGTCTCCTCTAATAATTTGGGGAGAGTTATACCCCTGGTTATGAGATCTGCCAGGTTTTCTTTGGTAGGAATATGGTGGTACTTAAAGTCCCTTTGTGTTGACAGTACTTTTCCATCCTATTTTTCACATAGATTTTTTTTTTTTTTATTAATCCAGTGAAGGCAGATTTCACTATTGGTCCACATTATTACCCACCTAAATAGTGGGTCTATCCCTTTACTCCCAGGCTGATCTTTTGTGATTATTTCCACTATATACTTTGCTAACCAAGTACCCATTTCTATTGCTGTTAATTCTAACTGAGGTAAAATTCAGGTTTTCATCAGTGCATTATCATTATAGTGCATTATCAATGCACTATAATTATCCATCATGACTAAGTAGCTAGCTATGTCATATGCTTTTGAGGATGTGTTGCAGATGTGAAGTTGTACATTATCATTATGATTTAGATCAACTTGTCTGGGGGTGAAGACTTCAGTACCTGCAGTGCAATACTCCTTTATTCTATCCCATTCAGATGAATAGTATGACCAAGATTTGGTATGGAAAACCAGAAGATCACCAGTAGAGCAGCCTTGACGGAACCCATGCTGGCAATCAGATAGAAGGTTGTGAAGTGATAGATGCTTAAGAATCTTCCTGTTGAGGATAGATTCAAAAACTTTAGATAGACAAGAAATTAAAGCAATAGGATGGTAGTTTGACGGATTAGAATGGTCACCCTTTTTAGGAACAGGCTGAATGTAGGCAAATTTCCAACAATATGGAAAGGTAGATGTTGACAGACAGAGCTGAAAGAGTTTGACTAGGCAAGGTGCAAGCACAGAGGCACAGTTTTGGAGAACAATAAGAAGGATCCTATCAGGGCCATAAGCCTTCTGAGAGTTTGGGGCAAGGAGGGCATGGAAAACATCATTTCAAAGAATTTTAATAGGTAGCACGAAGTAGTCAGAGGATGGAGGAGAGGGAGGAACAAGCCCTGAATTGCCCAAGGTGGAGTTTTTAGCAAAGGTTTGAGTGAAGAATTCAGCTTTAGAGATAGACGCGATAGCAGTGTTGCCATCTGGTTGAAATAAAGGAAGGAAAGAAGAAGCATAGTTATTGAAGATGTTTTTGGTTAAGTGCCAGAAATCATGAGGGGGGTGGTTAGATCTTGAAAGATTTTGACACTGTATTAATGAAGGAGTTTTTAGCTAGCTGGAGAACAGACTTGGCATGGTTTTGGGAAGAAATATAAAGCACGTGAGATTCTGGTGATGGAAGGCTCGTGTACCATTTGTGGGCCACCTCTCTATCATGTATAGCATGAGAACAGGCTGTGTTAAACCAAGGTTTGGAAGGTTTAGATCAAGAAAAAGAGTGAGGAATGTACGCCTCCATGCCAGACACCACCATCTCTGTCATGCTCTCAGCACGCAGAGACAGGTCTCTGGGAAAAGTGTTTAGGTGTCTCTTCTGTGCATGCATGGCCTGGGAGCAAACAATGTTCATATGTTTCACCTATACCTGAAATATTGTGTGAATTCAAAGAAAGTTTTTTTTTTAATAATACAGTAGACATGGGCCTTGAAATGTGTATCCACCTTCGGAAAGAGAAACATAAGGTAGAAATATCACCCATCATTTTAAATGGATGGCCTGAAATATTGTATGAATGAAAACAGTGTTAATATAGCTCATTTTTCAGAAAAAAACAGTAGACATGGGCCTTGAAATGTGTATCTTTGAAATGACTAGTGCCTCAGTATATGGGAAAGAGAAGCATAAAGCAGAAATATTACACCGTTTCATATGGGTGGCATGAAATAGTGTGTGAATGAAAAAAAAGTGTTAATGTAGCTCATTTTTCAATAATACACAAGCCATGCTAAGATCAGTGTCTCATTACCATCAAATAATAAGTAGAGAAGCATAAGATATAAAATTCACACTGATTTGTCTGCATGAGCAGTCATATTCTATTCTATATTTCCATATTCTATTCTATTCTCCTATTCTACTAGATAAAGAGTCGACATAACTTTTTTTTTCATCTGTACATGAGATTTCAGTTTTGAAATGAGTATCTCTGCAAAGGTAAATGTGACTTGAATATCATAGTATCTAAATAATTTAAATTGCATAAAAGAAATTTCCTAATCTTTTCTCGGAGTGATGAGAAATATTGAGTGATATATATTTTATCACTGGTTGCTGATATAAATTTGACTATCATCTCAATCAATTATGTTGAACTTAACCTTTTTCAGTCACAGGGCTGAATTAACCAAAAATGGAATAATATTTGCATATTTCATGGGTACAGGTACATTCATTTTGACCTGCCTGCATATAGAAACAGCAGCAGTTTTCCATTTTTTCTTTTTTATGCTACTGAAGTATTTTTCATTATGGCCTTGCCCTCTTCGGAACCTCCATGTAGATAATGTTTGCAAAAATTTATTTAAATTGTCAAACAAATAGCTTTGTATATGAAAAATACATGTGTCTCTTAGTAGGGATTAAAATGACACACTCAGCAGAAGGATATCACCTGACAATAACTTAAATTTATATAGTATACAAGTATTTCTCATGAAATACTTGTATTTTATGAGAATGATGTATTTTCTCTGTAAAATACATAATTTCCAACTTTTTAAACAAGTAAGCAGAATTAATGCATTTCAAAAATAAAATGCCTAGCTTCATTATAAGCTCTACTGTCTTTCATTTAATGTTACTTCATCTATTACTGCACCTACAACCTGCACATATAATACTAGATATAAAAAGCAATTTCCTGAGTAGTATTCTTTTTTATGTTCATATATCATTACCCCTCGCATACAAGGCTAAGCAGCTAAATGCTATCTATCAACCTCCATGAAGTACCAAGTCTTGTCTAACTTCAGCTTAGGGTGTAGGTATCAAAAAATAATTGGTCTTATGGTCAATAATTCACCATGTAATAAAATTTCAGTTTTGTCATGTCCTTGGTCCCAAACCATAATTTTCCAGTTATTTCCATCTAAACAAAATAGAATAAAGTTATTTTGATCCTAAGACTGCTTTTGTGGTTAGAACAATGAATTTACATTTCTGCCTTATTTCATCATAGTATGGGTTATTATTGGTTTTCATGCCAGGTAAAGACCATTGCAAAATCCCAATTACTTATCTAATTGCTTTTCAAATGTTGCAAATAAGTTAAAACAATAAAAGAAAGAATATAAAGTGTTCTAAAGATTTTTTTTTTAATAACATCATTTATTGAACTGACCATATCTAGCAAGAAATTTCTTATATTTGGAGGAATTTACTTACATTTCAGAAATCTTCTCAAATCTTTCAGAATGTTCTAGCAGACACTTTTAGAGGTTTCTAGAACATTTTGGAACTTTCTATTCAATGTAGATATTTCCAGAATATTCTAAAACTTTCTAGTATACAGTAGGACTATGTAGAAGTATCAAGAATTTTCTAGAATCTACAAAAATTTTCTAGAATGATTTAAAATGTTCTAAAGTAGGTTCAAGAATATTCTAGAAAGATTGAAAATATTCTGGAACACATTCTAGAAAGAGTAAGAATATTCTAGAGAACCATTTGACAATATAAAAGTAAGGGCTTGCAGACTACCAATCATTCTGCTTTGGCTGTCTAAGACAACACATCACAAGAGGTGAAATGGCATTAAGAGGCTGCAATCATTCTCCTGATGCATTCTGCTACATATGTGGCAAATTCATCAAGACAAGAGCAAACAAGTTCTCTGACAGCATCTGGGAAAATGTGTAAAGCTTACAAAGCATATTTTGCTGTGCCAGTTGGGGACCAAGACAAGACCTGGACACTTCATTTTGCTTGTGAGCATTGTAAGAGAACACTAGAGGGTATAATAGCTGTTAGTTTTTCAAGAGTAAAATCCAATTAAGAATTAAGAATGAAAATAAAATAAGTTTAACAGAAACTCATACAGGATGGTATAGAGGGGAAAACAGAACCATGAAATTTGCTATTTCTAGAATATGGTGTGAACCTGCTGATCACTCAACTGACTGCTTTTTCTGCATGGTGGATTCTTCCAAATGCTGATCTGGGAAAAATGCACCTTCTGTTTTCTATCCAGACATTCCATCTTTCATCACACCAGTACCACACAGTGCTGATCTTCCTGTACCAGCTCCTCCAGAAAGAAGTCAACTATCCATATCCTAAATGCTCACCTCAACAACTTCAAGGAGAATATGGGAGCATATTCAGAGGAACAAGGGGAGCACTTCCACCAAGATATAATGAACTTTGAACTGAGATATCAGGGATCCTTCAATGAAAACATGATGGGAAACTACATTTTGGGGCTCATATATGAAAGCGATTTGTTGTATTCCTGCAAATCGAGAAAAACTGTTCATTTTTAATCCTAAAAACTAGTTTCAAAAGTTTTAAAATAAATTTTTTGTCATTTGAATTTTTTTGTTTTTTTGTTTTCTGTCCAAAAAATTGTGAAAATTAGCTATTTTGGGGCAAAAAATAATCTTAAAAACTACAAAAGCAAAGTTTGACAAGAAAATATCCATTATTCTTGCCAAACATTGCTTTTGTAACTTTTAGAATTATTTTTTTGACCCAAAATAGCTAATTTTCAATTTTTGGGGGGATAGAAAACAAAAAAACATAAATTCAAATTGTTTTGCAATGAAAAATTGGAAAATAACACTTGCTTGTCAGAGACAGAAATTGTGTTACATAGTGTAATAATACAGCATATGTTTAAATTGCATAAATTTTAATCTACTAAAGTATTTGGAACAATAACACACATAAGATATCAATGAATGTTCAACATATATACCTAAAGCCTGTAATACATCCTGTTGTTATTTAGATTGCATCAAGTTTTGATATGTGAAGATGTGTATAACACTGATACATGAGATTCAAAAAGTCTTGAACATGTACATGTAAAAGGTACAAAAACATTTCCTGGTGATTTAAAGGGATGTCAGCCTTTTTAGCCATTTTCACTAAAACTCATTCAATCATTTTGAAGTTTTTATTGTAAGTGTGTCTTAAAGATAAGCCTAAGCTGTTCCAGTGTGATGGTGATAACTGTTACAGAAAAAAAAAAAAATAAATAAAAACCCAAAAAATAGCTAATTTAGTTCACCTAGCATGTAAAGAATGACATTATTATGACTTTCCAAAATTACTTTAAATTTCATCTGATTAAAACTAGAATGAATGCTTTATATATATATATATATATATATATATATATATATATATATATATATATATATATATATATATATATATATATATATATATATATATATATATATATATATATATATATATATATATATATATATATATATATATATATATATATATATATATATATATATATATATATATATATATATATATATATATATATATATATATATATATATATATATATATATATATATATATATATATATATATATATATATAAATGTTTGTGCAGATTTTTGTAAAATTGTAAACTTATATGTTTTTTATTTTGTCAAAAAAAGTGAGAAACTAGGGGAAAATTTGAGCTGAAGATTTGGCAAAAAAAAATTCCAATTAGACTATGATGTAGAATATTAAATGGTAATCACTTAAAAAAATTAATGTAATTGATTCAAAATTAGACAAAGTTGAAAAGTTGCTTTCAAGAAATTTGGGTGCAAAAATGAAAGTCTCCCCAATGCCGCACTACGACCGACTAACAGAAGTTTTGAGGCGAGTAAAAGAGTTCTCTCTAAAGACATTTGTTCTGTTTTTTTTTTTTTTTTTTTCTGTTGTCCTTCTTCTTGAGGCCCTTGTGAAGTATGGAGGTGTATGGCAGGCCAAGACAGATGGAGATTGCTGGTGACATAACAACCGTTGTATTCCATCATCACCATAGCTACTACGAAGTCGAGCTTTCTTTCCGTAGCTCTGAGGTGCTTTGGACATTGTAGCCATACGCAGCTGTGGAAGGATACATTTGGGTTCTGTGTGAGTCTCTGCAGACATCTTTTCATCATTTCATCTGATGTAAACCAAGTATACACTCTCTTCACTAATTCCAGCTGCTCAGGTGGAAGGGAGAAGAATATTTTCATCTCTCAATGGCTTGATGATGTTTCATCTTTTGCTACTGCAGTCTGGAAATTCGAATGAGTGTGTGAGAAACTTCTGCTTTTCAACACTTAAATGAGGAGCTGAGGCCTAAGACTGCTGGTGTTAGTGGTAATAGCATTGTGTCTATTTCTCACTGATTTTCATCTTTCCAGCAGCATGCTCTTGCCTTAACAAAGGCCTCCCTCCTCTTCCTACAAAAGGCACTTGTTCTTGGCATGATGAGGCCAAGCATAAGTGTTCAGAAGTAAGAATAATGAAAAGTGTGATAGAGCAAGGTGCTACATCCCCCTCTTGCTTCGAAGTCCTCAAGGACACTGGTAATGATAGATTGTAGACATAGGCAATGAGAGAGCACCAGCTGTTCAGATAGATGATGTTTTACAAGGTAGAAAAAAAATAAAAAAAATAAAAAAAAACATATTAAAAATTTGGAAAAAAAAATGAAAATATACGTTTCCTATGTATCAGAGTGGACCTTTAAATGCCGCTACTAAGCACATGTCCCTAGAGGCTTTAAAAATGGCTGTGGAACTCTAAAATTTTATCACTGGTTTATTTTTTTGGAGCAAATATCTCATTTCACCATTTTTGACGAAGTGTGACGAAAAGGCAGATATACCCCCCTTAATCATTTATTATATGATATTATAGAATGTAAAGCATCTACATATAAAAATAAAGAAGCATTTCTTTTTTTATTTCATATCAGTATTACAAAATTTGAAATAAATGTAAAAAATAAAAACATTTCCTTTTCATTTTTTAAATTCATCAAACGATTATTAAGGCACATGGATCAAATTCCTTTAATAAATTTTCTCTCTCTCTCTCTCTCTCTCTCTCTCTCTCTCTCTCTCTCTGTATATATATATATATATATATATATATATATATATATATATATATATATATATATATATATATATATATATATATATATATATATATATATATATATATATATATATATATATATATATATATATATATATATATATATATATATATATATATATATATATATATATATATATATATATATATATATATATATATATATATATATATATATATATATATATATATATATATATATATATATATATATATATATATATATATATATATATATATATATATATATATATATATATATATATATATATATATATATATATATATATATATATATATATATATATATATATATATATATATATATATATATATATATATATATATATATATATATATATATATATATATATATATATATATATATATATATATATATATATATATATATATATATATATATATATATATATATATATATATATATTAATAGACATTTTTTAAATCGAGGAGTAAGTGGGACCGTTAGCAAAAATGTTCAAGAAAATTTGTGAATGTAGAAGGGGTCTAAAATATTAGGGATATTGCAAAATAATGACTTGTAATTATATGGAGGACTAGTTCCTGAGATGTACAGCAGTCCCTATATAAGACTGGGTGTGAGATTTCAACGTCTGAGACTAATTGACATCGTTGGTCACAATTATGTTCATCAGGGCGCGAAACCCTGGATTGTTTAAAGGCTGTCCATGTGAAAATAACCATTTTTGTACCTATATGTATTAATTATTTGTGTGAGAGACTAACTGACATCGTTGTTCACAAAGAAAAGAAGGATGTAAAATTCCCTTCACCAGTTATTATTATTATTATTATTATTATTATTATTATTATTATTATTATTATTATTATTATTATTATTATTGTTTTTTTTTTTTTTTTTTTTTTGAGGGGGAAACAAAATTTAGAATGTAAACAGATTAGGGAAATTGTTCTTTGATAAGGTAGAAATCAGACACCAGTGATATACACACAATTGAATGTAACATCTACATGATCAGGATGTTTTCTACAAAAAATTAAGGTAAACCCCTGGGCAATAATTAATTGTTATAACATATTCATCTGAATTTTATTATTATGAACTGATTAGTTATCACTGTTCCTGGTATAGGAGCTCCCACAACTCCAAGGTTACAGGATTAATTTCTAGAAAATCATTGTGAATCAGAAGAGAAAAAATTCTTTGAAAACTATTTGTTATTTAGAAGCTAACATCAATAAAGCTCAAATCTGGTTGTCATGGACTTTTCCAGTGTCTTATAGACCTCTGGCTAAAATGCTATCATATAAAGCAAGGTCAGAATTATTTGGCAGAAACCATGACTGGTGGCAGCTAATCTAATATTTATGTATCTATTAACAACAGCTAAATCAAAACTAAATTGAACAATAAACTAAATCAAAACAAAAATAATTCAATACTAGCTTTAAATAAATACCCCAAAATTTAATAAAACCTTTCATTTAAAACAGAAAGAAACCTCTCCCTCTCACCACCCTCCCTGACACATGGATTCTGGAGAGTGCTTAGAAAGAATTAAGGTGCAAAGGAAACATAGATGGCATAGTACATGGTTTATGGTGCATGGCACAGATATAATTATACACTCTACATACATGGGGATTTTTAGAATACCTGAAATGCATTTCTTACCAACGTTGCTGACAGGCAGGGGTGTGATATGTTGTGATCCTTCAAAAAGGAGCACATCAGGCTGCTGCATCACATCAGCATTTTTATTTATTTATTTATTTTTTTTTTATGTAGGAAGGACACTGGCCAAGGGCAACAAAAATCCAATAAAAAGATATGTCCACTGAAATGCCAGTCCCATAAAAGGGTCAAAGCAGTGGTCAAAAATTGATGAATAAGTGTCTTGAAACCTCCATCTTGAAGGAATTCAAGTCATAGGAAGGTGGAAATACAGAAGCAGGCAGGGAGTTCCAGAGTTTACCAGAGAAAGGCATGAATGATAGAGAATACTGGTTAACTCTTGCATTAGAGAGGTGGACAAAATAGGGGTGAGAGAAAGAAGAAAGTCTTGTGCAGCGACACCACAGGAGGAGGGGAGGCATGCAGTTAGCAAGATCAGAAGAGCAGTTAGCATAGCGGTAGAAGACAGCTAGATATGCAACATTGCGGCAGTGAGAGAGAGGCTGAAGACAGTCAGTTAGAGGAGAGGAGTTGATGAGATGAAAAGCTTTTGATTCCACCCTGTCTAGAAGAGCAGTATGAGTGGAACCCCCCCCAGACATGTGAAGCATATTCCATACATGGACGGATAAGGCCCTTGTACAGAGTTAGCAGCCAGGGGGGTGAGAAAAACTGGCGGAGACGTCTCAGAACACCTAACTTCATAGAAGCTGTTTTAGCTAGAGATGAGATGTAAAGTTTCCAGTTCAGATTATAAGTAAAGGACAGACCGAGGATGTTCAGTGTAGAAGAGGGGGACAGTTGAGTGTCATTGAAGAAGAGGGGATAGTTGTCTGGAAGGTTGTGTCTAGTTGATAGATGGAGGAATTGAGTTTTTGAGGCATTGAACAATACCAAGTTTGCTCTGCCCCAATCAGAAATTTTAGATAGATCAGAAGTCAGGCATTCTGTGGCTACCTGCTGAAGTAGCTCAAGCGTTGCATTAATACTCTCATAGCATCCTTCTAACGAACAGTGGGTAATAAGAGTGTCATCTATGTAACTTGTAATGGTGTAACTTCTCTGTCTCAAGGTAGCAAAAACAGGTTTCATTAACTTAGTGAATAGGCGAGGGCCTTCAGAAACCCCATTTGGAAGGCAGGTAAATTGATAGATCTTGCCTTGCCACCGAAAACAAAGAAATTTCTGTTGCTCCTCCGCAATCCTGACCGAATAGTAAGCGTGTCTGAGGTCCACAGAGGCCATTTTAAAATGTTTGTAATCAATGTGCCTGTTTATTTTTTCCAAGTTTGATATCATTCTATAGCCACCATCCTTATTCTGACGCAGAAATACAGGAGATAAAATCTGTCCCTCCTGTCTTATTGTAAGTTTTAAAACCCCAAGTTCTAATAGCTTATCAACCTCTTGAGTGACAATACATCTTTCCTCTTCACTAAAACCATAAGTAATATCCTCAGAAAATAAGTGACTGATCTCATCAACTTTAATATCCAAATGGCAATGTGCCACAATGTCAAGAATATTAGGATCATGTGTCAATTTTTTCCACTCATGCACAAATTGTTGAAGCCTGCCTGCTTCAAAATCAGGTCTTACCTCAATTTGTTGGTCCCCCGGCCCCTGGAGTTTTTTGCTTCAGAAGTCTGTCGTTGGAAGGTCTGCCTGTGGTCTAGCCTCTGGCCAGAAACGCAGTGGCTATAGGGGTGGTACCTAGACGAAACACCCCGTGAAGGCCCTCTCCCAAAAGGGCCTCTGCCTTTTCCAGCATTGAACCTCCAAGTAGGTAACTGTTTCTTGGCCGTGAACTTAGACTTGAGTCTCTCCGATTCCTCAATGGTTTTGGCCGACTGAGAAACATCGGAGCCAAAAAGTAATCTAGTCATCGGAGCCTTGTCAGAGCATAAATGTGCATATTTTTTATTTATCAAAAAATCTTTATCAAGAATCTCCTTGTCAGGTTGTTCCTGTGATGTGCATGTCCAGGCAAGGCCAGAGCTCCATTAAGCATATGGATTTCGTTGGTCACCTCCTGGTTACTCTCCTGGGCAACCTTGTCCAAAACTGTGTGTGACTTGGTGACAATTGTGGCAGCCTTAACTATGTCCTTGCTAATTTCTTTCATACGAAAGTCAGCCTTCTTACCAACTGTTTTTAGTGCCTCCAGCACCTGAGTGTTACATTCAACAGGTGCCAAAGCCGGGCAGTTTCTCAGCCTCTCCACAGCATCTGCCTCCATAATTTCCTTGTATTCCTCCTCACGCATGCCACTGTCAAACACATGATTTACCATGTCTGCAACATGCTTGTCAATCTCTTCTGAGATGTCATCCATTGGGCCGTAAGACCTAGCACACTGCCTGAGGACACTATCCGTGGTTAAAACTTCCTGAAAAACCTCCTCCTGGGCAGCCTGCTGTACTGAGGGAAACCCTGAGAAACTTGGGCTGGCACCGCCTCTGACACTTACTGTGGGAAGTGTGTTGACATCATGGCTGGCGACATCAACGCCATCTGGCGCTTTTTCTCTCTCCTTCTTCATTTCCTCCATTTCCGCTCGTAATTCAGCCAGAGTCCATAATCATTTGCCAGGGTGGAGCACCAGCCTCTTCCCGTGTAGTAGAAGCCCTAGCAACCATAGGTGGAGGCCGGTAAACATCTTCCTCTGAGTCACTGGTAACTCCATGTAGACGTTCTCACACCGAACCTTCCCTGCTGGTAGAGCTCCTTCCGGTCCTGTAGGAGTCCTTTCTCAAGGATCCTTTGCTTTTATGCTGCCTGTAAGTAGGTGCAGCCCTCAAGCTCGGTGACGGCACTTCTGACATGTTGTCTGGCAGGAGGTAGCGGCGGAACTGTTTGTTTGTCAAGGAGAACGAGAGTCATAAGGTAGCGGCGGAACTGTTTGTTTGTCAAGGAGAACGAGTCATAAACTCCCTTCTCAGTGCACCAGAACGGGCACTCCCCTGCTCCTGTATGGATAACAGGGTGACGTTGCAGCCTGCTCCTAAACGGGTAACAGGCCAAGGTAAAGCCTTTCCGCTCCAAACCAGGATAACGGGAAGAAGGCTACCTGCACGAAGTCGGAGCGCAGACATCTGATCGTGACGAAAACAACACAAGTACTGAAGTGGCGAGGCAACATGGTGTCTCTCATAGGAAAGCAAGCGGTGGCAGAGGAGTGATTTGAAGACATAAAATTATTCTCATGGCTTCATTCTGAACAAGCTCCAGGGGATGGAGCTGGGTGGCACTAAACTGTATTAAAATAGGGGTTGCATAGTCAATGAGGGACCGTACAACAGATATATAGAACATCCTTAGGACTGGAGTGCCAGCCCCCAGGCCCCTGTTTGCTAGCAGCCAAAGTGGTGCTAGCTATGGCAGACAGATGTTTTGAACATAGTGTGCAGCTTGGACTGACTTCCTGAAACTCAGCTGAATACCCAGGTACTTGTGTGTATGAACTCTAGGGATGGGAACGTTATTTACAGTGGTCGGTCGAGGGACCTTTCCTTTGGCTTGAAATTTGGTTTTACATTCATTAATTACAAGTCCCATTTGAACACACAATGCTGCTAATTGTGACAGAGCTGACTGCAGAATCCTGGGTGTAGGGCATTGGAGGAGTATGTTGTCAGCATAGATGAGGACCTGGGTGACCTGCGGGAAGGAACAACGCGCAACTTTGTTCATTAAGACATTGAAAAGCATTGGAATAAGGACTCCAATCTGTAGTGTTCCAAGCTCAAAGACTTCCTCAGAAGAGACTGCACCTTGAAACCAAACCTGTGCTGTTCTATTGTACAAATAGTCCCTGATCCATCCTACTAATTTACCTTTGACACCTTTGAGAATGAGTAATATCTTTGTTGGCCCTGTTGAAGGCCCTGTTGAGATCAACGAAAGTTCTGCAGGTAGCATCCTTATTTATAAGGCACTCAACAAAACAATGACTTGTAGAATGACCTTTTAGGAAGCCATGTACATTGCCAGAGAGTACATGGTCCACCTTATATATAAGCCTGTTCAATATTACCCGTTCCATCATCTTACATAGATAGCTGGTGAGAGAAATGGGACGAAAGGTGCCATCACCTTTGGGGATTGGGATGATAATGGCTGTTTTCCAGGAGTGGGGAAGCTTACCTGCAGTGAGAGACATGTTAAATAGATCTAAGACAGGGTTGTCTACCTTTACCTCCAGGAGGGCATTGAGGATGTCATAGATGATGCCATCCTTGCCAGGAGCTGTTGACTTGCCCAATTTAACTGCTGAGAAAAGTTCATCATGCGTGATAGGTACACAGGTGTCATCTGGCAGAGAAACACTGTGGCGAAACAATTCCATCCTTTGTGGTCTTTGCTGGTGGAGTGACTCCTGGTGTTCCACAGGAAGGCCAGAGAAGGATGAGGCTTCCTTCCAATGCAGGACAAGTTCTCGTGCCCTGCCAGCAGGATCAGGGTCGCACACCTGCCACCTGGGCTTGCCCCAGACACTGTTGACGTGGTGCCGCACCTCCCAAAGGGACCAGGTCCTGCACACCCAGTCCAGGAAGGAGATCCAGTACTTCCTTCTTTCCTGCTGCCTCAGATCCGTGAGTTGTTGAGCCACAGTAACCATAGCATCCTGTGACTCTGTGTCTGCTGCCAACATCTCTGGTAGGCAGCAAGCATCTGTTAGCAGTTCAGGATCGGTAGCATAAGTCCAGTGGCATGGAGCGTGGGTTCTTGCCAGAACCCTTGGAGTCATGATGAATTCCTCAATGGTGTGTAGCAGTCCATCGTACTCTGCATCAGCGAAAGAGCCCTTCATGACAGAGTACCACACCACCACATGGACAATGAGGCCCACCATCCTGGATGGTGGCACCCTCAGACGCTTCCTGGGCACTGCCAGGATGGACTGCACCAGGAAGGTCGTCTCCAGGGTGAAGTGGTCACTCAGCAGAGACCTGACAAGAAAGGTTTTGGCAGTATATGTTGGCATATTGATAAGGGCTACATAGTCAAGTCTGCCTCCTTGTACATGTGTGGGTGCATGTTCCCCAGAGAGCACTGCTGTATCTGTGGTGTCAAGGGAAGTCTTCCAGCACACACCATTAGCATTGGTGGCAAGATGGCTTCCTAATTCCATATGCATGGCATTAAGGTCACCCATGATAACAGTCTGCTCCTCAAGGACATAATCAGGAAAATTTATAACATTCAAGGCACCAGCATGAATGTACATTTTTACAAAGTAAATAACTTCACCCAAGGTGTGCAAGCAAACAGTAATAAATTCAATACCCTCGGTGACCCCCATTTCCCTGAAAGTAACCGGAATCCCACGTCTAATGTAAGTAGCCATCCCCCGACTACTGCCGTCACCACAACTGAGGGTGTGGGAGGCATAACCCCACAGCTCAGGCATCCATGGCCCTACCTCCTGTAAGGCAATAATGTCAGGCTTATGGAGAAGGACGTGACAGTGTAAGTCAGTGAAGCGAGCATGTAGACAATTGACATTCCATGTTATGGTGTGGAAAGTCTTACCGTTCATTGTGATGGTGTTGCACCTGGGTCTTTAGGTCGTCCATGACCCATGTCAGGCGAGACATCTGCTCCACCAGAGTCTGCAGGGCTGACATCACATATCCCTGGTCTGGCTCGGGGCTGGTAGTCAGGACTGGAAGGAGGGCGTAGCAATGCCTCTTCCTGTGGGTGACCAACATCCATTCACCAGCGGCATCCCCATCATGGTCTGTCTCAGGTGACTTGTCCTGTGAGACAGGGGAAGCAGGAGCCATCCCCGAGGGGCCCCTGGGGTGTCACGTGGCTCCTGTGACTGGCTTGGTGGGGGCAGCCTTCCTCAGAGAGGGTACAGCGGCACCCACACACTGCCCTGCAGTATTGTCTTCTGCCTGGGGTGGGTCACACACACTCTGCAGGCACACATCACTGTTTCCCTGGTCCTGCTTAGCGTCACTGACTGGATACAGGGTGGGGGCCACAGGGGGCGTCCCACCAGGCACTGTTTGTTGCTGCTTCTTCTTAAAAGTGGTAAACTGATTACTGAGGGCAGAGACCATTTCAGAGAGATTGTCCACTTTAGCAGCTAGCATGTTCACCACTGCCATATGGTGCTGGGTGGAGTTAGTGGCAGGCAGCTCCTGAGTGACCTCAAGCTGGGGCACTGTTGTGGGAGATGCAGAGGGCACTGTAGCAGTGTGATGTGGCAGAGGCAGGAACACGGCAGGTGTGGTGGAAGTGCCAGTGGTGGAGCAGGAAGGTTGAGGCAGATGAGGGGCAGCAGACAGGAATGAAGGCCTATTCGTCCAAGCATTGGTCTGAGGAGGTGGAGCCTGGTGGGACACGAGTCTGGGCCGAGTCACCTCATCAGTGGCAGGCTCCCTGTGGGGCCAAGGCCTGACAGTGCAGAGGGTGGAGTGGGCATTGTGATCACCCCCACAGTTACAGCAACAAGGAAGGATTTTGGTGCCCTCCTTGATTTTGTCCAGGCACTGCACTGACTTGTGGGAACCAGCACATTACCTACACCAAGAAGCAGACTGGCAATGCCACTCCTTGTGGCCCCAGCGACTGCAGTGGCAACATAGGTCCGGCTCTGGTGTGTACCACTCCACACGCCAACATCCAAGGCCCAGGAGATGCACTTCACTGGGCACCTTTTCAGTCACCACACCCAACAGTTGAGGCCTTGGCTTCTGCCCCACCATCCTCCTCTTGAGCCCATGAAAGCCAGCTGGCACCTCAATAAGGTTAACATTAATGTGGATCGACACACCATGTATGATGACCATGTGAGTGCCCTCCTCACCAGGGCATTCCATAACAACGCTCACGAAGCCTTCACTCACCAGGGTGGTATAAAAGGAGGATTCGGAGCTCACTGTGATGTAGGGCTGGTTCCTTCCCTCCTTGTAGAGCAGTTGCAGGTCCGGGTTTCTTTGTACAACGTATTCTGATAGGAGCAAGATCCTGTCTTCTAGCCCCTTTCTACCTAAGTGCAGTGTCCTGATGTGGTGTTGTGTGTTTGTCAAAGGCTACTGGTCCTGGAGCCCACAGCTCCAGGACCATAGGGCAGACCAGAGGATTATAATATTTGGCTAGATCCCTGCTGTCCACCCTCTCCCCAGATACCATCAGCTGTAATGTAGGTGTGTTCCTGTCTTATGGAGGAGTATAGCTAGGTTATCCTCTGGCATGGGTGTATAATATTCCTGTTGGGCTTGGGTGGTCCATATGTGGGAGATAGCCCAGAGTAAATTACATTGTCGTATAAGTGTGTTGTTTGTACTGTCTGTGGTCCCTACCATGTGGCTCATTAGTTCTTTCTAGCTTGTGGGTTTAACTTGGTGTTTGTTATATTCCCTTCTCCATGGGCAGGTCAAACAGAGTGGTGATTAAATTGAGGCTGTATACTTATCAACGACCAGCAGGTGCCTGGAATCATTGTGTTCATGCCTGCAATAGGCTAGAAGGAGCTAGCTTAGAGAAAGCTGACCTGAGTGTATTGGCAGCTATGAAGGGGCTGAACCTGGTCATAACATAAATGGTGACTGCCAAGATTAGCTGAAAGCTCTAGTGGCTATGTAGCAAAGACAGTTCAGTGTTGTTTGTCTATTTGTTTTTGCGTGTCTAAGTTCAGCCTAAAGGGGGGGTTGTACAATCCAGACCTAAATTTTTTTTTTTTTTTTTTCTCCTTTATAAAGTTTTGCATTTTTTTTTTTTCCCCTGCTTCTTTTAGTATACGCAACGTTTTTATATTTTTTCCCTTATGTAATGAGGTCTTCTGTCATGAAATTCCATTGTTTCACCCGCTAAGAGACAGGTATGATAAGTTTTTTTTTCCCTTTTTTCCCATATTTTTTTGATATATCCATTTTTCTTTAGTTTCCTATGAAAATCTACAGCTCTCTCTCTCTCTCTCTCTCTCTCTCTCTCTCTCTCTCTCTGTGTACAACATTATGTACTAAGCATTTTTCTCGGATTTGTATACGAAAAATAAAAATATATAATTATTTTTCATAGATAAAGCAAATCAATGTATCTACATCAGATATCTTTTATGTTAATATTTTATTTATTTTAAACAGTTAAACACTGATTTTTACTTAGAAATATGGCAAAATATAAAATTATTTCCCTCCACCCTGGTATGAAATCATAAAATCGTTTTAGGCCTAAGTACAAAACCAATCAGAGTATTATTATGAAACTATGTCTGCTTTTTCAGTATATATATATATATATATATATATATATATATATATATATATATATATATATATATATATATATATATATATATATATATATATATATATATATCATGTGAATTTTAAGTCCCTAGCTGCAATAGGCAAATTATAGTCACCCCCTTAAACTTTATGACGTGATATCTCAAAATGACGCATTTTGGCATGTAAAAATGATCTCCATTGTTATTCCTGTTACACATATATGGGCTATTGCAGCTTATGAAACTATGAAAGGCAAACAAAGTCTGCAATCGAAATTTTTGTTAGTTGATATTGATTTTAACAAATATTTGAAAGTCAATTTTTTTTTATTTTATTTATTTATTTATTTTTTTACTTTTTCATCAAACAATTTTTTTCTATCATCGTATAAGAAAAATGATATCAGAAATTGTTCTCCTATCCTTCCGGATCGAAATGTTTTTTTTTTTATTATTAAAGAAAAGAAATTGGTCAATAAATAAGGGAGGAGATACAAGTTGAATACAGGCAATTTAACATGGGATTAGGGATTTTACAACCTCCTCCCTAAGCCATGGAAGAAATGGCTGGTAGCAGGACTGGCTAGTGACCTGAGTCCCCTGCCTCTGCTGGGAATGGCAGTGTAGATCTGGGGCAGACTGAGGACTCTAGCAAGGATAAGGTGAACCCTCAAGCCTCAACAGGCAATTAGGACGTGGAGGATTATGACGCTGAAGAGTCGTCCAAGGATGGTTTGGCTCCTACGGGTGCTCCATTGGTAGGGGAGCATCCAGAGGACCTATTAGAGGAGGAACCTGCACCAGAAGACTCCACTGCACTGGAACTGGACCATTTGGCTGGGCAGGAGTACCAAGGAGGAGCATGACCTCAGAGAACTTGACAGGTACTGAGGTAGACTACAGGCTATATATTGGAGAAAGTGAGAACTGGTGTAATATTTTTTTATATGTAATTTTGTAATGTGTACTTCTTGCAAAGGGTTGAGATTTGTGAGTGAGGACACTCACAGACCCTCCAAAGCATAAGTTTTGGAGCTCCAAAAGCTCCAAAGCATAAACAGATACAAGGCAATGCAAGGAAACAGGATTTTGGAAGCACCTTAAACACAATGATGGCAATGTAAGATGAGGTCTTGAACATGCTGAAGCAATTAGTGGACAGTAATTGTGGGATAGCAAAAGAACTCAAAGAAATTCATTCTATTTTCAAAAATTATTATGCAACTGAAAAAAAATTAATTATGTACAGGAAACATTTTTCAGGTAAAAAATTAAAGACAACATTTTCTTGAAAATATATTGTATGCATAATAAACTTACAGTTCCTTCTGATAGATATTATTATCATTACCTTCTGTACTATCTTTGTAACTCTGACCTTTGTCACAAAGGTAAGACATCCTAAAAAAGTAATGACTAATGAATATGTTATTTTAATTGAGAGACAGAGGGAAAGCCAAAGTTGGTCTAAGTGCCTTGTTACTCCACTTTTGAAATTAAGTTTTAGGAAGGAGGAAATACAGAAGCAGGAAGATAGTTCCAGAGTTTACTAGTGAAAGGGATGGGAGATTCTTGCATTAGGAAGGTGGACAGAATAGGGATGAGAACAAGTAGAAAGTCTTGTGCAGCAGGGCTGTGGGAGGGGGGGAGACATGCAGTTAGCAAGTTCAGAAGGTCATTAATCATTAAAATAGCAAAAAAAAAAAATAAATAAATAATAATAATAATAATAATAATAATAATAATAATTCATTCATTCATTCATTAAAAAATAGAAAGAGAAGCAATATGACAATACATACACCTCAAAGATTACAAAAAACAATTCTGAATAAGTGAATCCCGAGCCGCATCTCCGTCATCTTGTCTTTTTCCATTAATTCTTAATTCTACCATTTCTTCCTCTTCCAGAACTAATTCTTCCAGTGGAATGCAATACTTAATGCACTGATTCTGCATCAACATACAAGCAGCAATTATCCTTACACATCTTGTTGGTTCATACTGTAAATAACCCCCTGACTTGGGAAGGCACCTAAACTGTGACTTTAGGATGCCAAAAGTTCATTCAGTGACAGCCCTTGTTCTAGAGTGACAGCTGTTGTAGCAATGCTCAGCAAGGGTGGTGGGGTTGGCCAAAGGGATCATCAGGAAGGATTCTGATGGGTAGCTGCTGTCACCTGAAATACAGGGTGTTATTTATTTATTTATTTATGACAACCTTGATGAAGAAATGTTGAGCTCATCTTGAAGCAGTGTTCTCTACTTAAGGCACAATGACACACATAAGCAAGCAGAATGGGATCCATTGTTGTTGTTGTTGAAAGGTGTTCTTAGCGAGCTAGAAAAACCCTGACCCTGTTCTAGCTACAAATGTTCCTTCACTCTTAGCTGCAAATGATTTTGCTTTAAAAAATTACTAATGCTAAGAAGCTTTTAGTCAACTAAGATGATCATAGTAGCATTTGAGAACGTAGCCCCTGTTCTGCAACTCGGTATCCATACTCTCCCAAACCTGAGGCAACCCTCCGGGTGTCTGCAGGCCTCAACAGATAGGCTCAGGAGAGCTCTCCAGTGGAACTAATTTATTAATAGTTTTAAGAGTTCTTTTGTTCCTTGACCATAATTTCTGCTGTTCTAACAATGCCATTTTCATCAGGATATAATTTTAATATCCTAGCTAACAGCCATGTGGAATGATTTCACTCCTTTTTTAGTAAAACAATATTGCCTTCCTTAAGGGAAGCTACATTTTCAGTAAGTTGAGTACAGAAGGATTTTTTCATGAAGAAAGACAAGATATTACTTGGACCAGTATTTCTCCCACCTCTCTAACAATTTGTTTTGTTGATGATAACTTTCTCATAGATACTGGGACTTATCATCTATCGTGGGGTATAGGATATGATCCTCCACTTCAATAAATGGGAATAGATCTAATCGTCTTCCATATAAGAGATGAAATGGTGTTATTTTCATGCCCACGAAAAAAAAATTCCCTTGTGGCACACGATAATTACTAAATCCTATCACTGGATTAAAAAGAAATACAAATATTGACACTTTTATAGATTTTTAATTGATAATGGAATAATCCGAATAATAATAATAAAAAGAAAGGAATTCAGAAATACAAAATAAATGGTAGCGTACTCTTCAGTTACATAAAACTACAATGGAGATATTTTCGCGACTACTGAATTGCGGGGGAGACCAGAGAATAAATAAATAAATAACAAATATAACCAAAAAGTATGTATAGACCTGAGGACAGTCTCACACGGTGATCTCGAACCAGGTGGTTTCACTAGTCACGTGGAGAAAACCAACAAAAAAGAACAAAAAAATGCGAATATCTATCCACTTAGAAATAGTTTATCAACAGGAATATCTGAGGAGAATCCGAGAGGGTCTGAGGAGAATCCGAGAGGGTCTCCTTTAGTAAAATTATTGTTAAACAAACACTTACTTAATATTACAGGAAATGAAAGAGGAGATTATCAGACTGCATGCTCACCTGAGGAGAATCCGAGAGGGTCTGGCTTTGCTTGTGAGGAAATCGGCGGGAAACTAAGGATAAAGGTTTCCAATGGGGAAATTTATTAAGAGTTATAATTTTGTTTTTAGTGGGGGGGGTGACTAGGTTGTGAGTTCAGGGATGAAAAATATGAATAATTAAGTTACTGTTTACTTTATAGTTGTTACTTTAAGAAGTTTAATTCAATGGACTTTTGAAATCAATTGGGGAATTAGTCAAAGTCTGGTATCTCTTCCTGGCTTGCGTAGCAACAGGGGTAAGAGGACGGCGAAGCAAAGAAGACTTATTAGATTCGTCAACCTCATTGGCGTGGCGTAATTATCTGGGATTTGTTTGAGCTGGTTTAAGACCTTACCATTATAGAATTAATTTTATCGTATTAAGGGCTCCCCATTCTCTGGGATTAGGTGAAAAATTCGCCTCTATAACCTGGCCAAGCAGGAGAAATTACATTTATTCACGGGGTAAATTTATGATAGAAGTGGTCAACACAGTGACGCTGAGAGGGGGGGGGGGGGGAAAGCAAGGACAAAAGGACACTGAGGAGAGGAGGGGAAGAGGGGGGGTTAGTCACATGGTACTGAGACTCTGGTCATCCCCGCACATTACATGGGCCTTAGCCTAAAAAAAAAGTAGAAATATACATAATTATTTTTCCAGCACTACATTATTGCCCTCAGATGTACTGTGGTAACATCTAAGTAAATTAGATATTGGTTATTGATTCTAGTCTCAATTTCTGCTGCTACCATTCTTAATTCTTTGAGATTTGATTTTGTTCGATGTTGAATTTTCTTTAGGCAGTTTTTGACTAGCCCCATCATTCTTTCCATTCCATTCTGCCAGGGTGCCCTTGGTGTGATGACTTTCCAATGACATTGCCTATTGATTAATGTTTGTTGCACTTTTGGATCATTTATAATTTCTTGAATAAAGGGAGCTGTTCCTTTGAAGTTAGTAGCATTATCACTTATGATAGGACAGGGACAGAACACCTTGGTGCAAAGATTCTAAACAACTGCAGGAAGGTCTCTGATCTAAGATCTTCAGCCACTTCTGGGTGAATAGCTCTTGTCCTGGCAGAGGTGAATAATCATATATAGACTTTTTTGGGACGTCACCCTCAACTATTATTATCAGAGCGCCATTACATCTAAGGGTCTACCTAGGCTTACTCTCTCTGGAGGTAGATTTGAGGGTCCTGGATATGTCAAGGGTCTTGCCTCATAGCATTGGCACATATTACATTCCTTCAGGGAAGTTTTCACTACTTGATGCCCTTTGGGTATCCAGTAATTTTTCCTATCTTCAGCTAGAGTATCCCCCATCCCCCCATGTAAAGTTATTCTATGGGCCTCCATTATGATTAGTTTGGTGAGGTGACTCCATTTCAGTAGCCAGATGGGGTGCTTTGTTTCATATTGTAGTTCTGCATATTTTTATCCTACCTTGGCAATTTATAATTTGTTCTTCATCCAAATATAGCCCAAGATTCTTTATTAATTTAATCTTGCAACTGGACTCTTCACCTAGTGCCTTTTGGATGTCTACATAGAATTCATGCTGTTATTGTTTGATCCTAAATTTTAGGGCATCTGTCATTGCTTTACCTGCCTTCTGAGTGATGAACTGAAATACTCTTTTAGTTATATTAATTAACTTACTGAATGATGAATATTTCTTAATATTGATTGTCAGATTAGGTGGATGGTTGGCCAGAGGTTGAACTTCTACTACATTAACTGCTACCTCTTTATATGACTTGGATAAGCCAATTTTGTTTCTAGGCTAGCCATTTTCGCCCATGGATCCTATCCAGTCTCCTCTAATAATTTGGGGAGAGTTATACCCCTGGTTATGAGATCTGCCAGGTTTTCTTTGGTAGGAATATGGTGGTACTTAAAGTCCCTTTGTGTTGACAGTACTTTTCCATCCTATTTTTCACATAGATTTTTTTTTTTTTTTATTAATCCAGTGAAGGCAGATTTCACTATTGGTCCACATTATTACCCACCTAAATAGTGGGTCTATCCCTTTACTCCCAGGCTGATCTTTTGTGATTATTTCCACTATATACTTTGCTAACCAAGTACCCATTTCTATTGCTGTTAATTCTAACTGAGGTAAAATTCAGGTTTTCATCAGTGCATTATCATTATAGTGCATTATCAATGCACTATAATTATCCATCATGACTGAGTAGCTAGCTATGTCATATGCTTTTGAGGATGTGTTGCAGATGTGAAGTTGTACATTATCATTATGATTTAGATCAACTTGTCTGGGGGTGAAGACTTCAGTACCTGCAGTGCAATACTCCTTTATTCTATCCCATTCAGATGAATAGTATGACCAAGATTTGGTATGGAAAACCAGAAGATCACCAGTAGAGCAGCCTTGACGGAACCCATGCTGGCAATCAGATAGAAGGTTGTGAAGTGATAGATGCTTAAGAATCTTCCTGTTGAGGATAGATTCAAAAACTTTAGATAGACAAGAAATTAAAGCAATAGGATGGTAGTTTGACGGATTAGAATGGTCACCCTTTTTAGGAACAGGCTGAATGTAGGCAAATTTCCAACAATATGGAAAGGTAGATGTTGACAGACAGAGCTGAAAGAGTTTGACTAGGCAAGGTGCAAGCACAGAGGCACAGTTTTGGAGAACAATAAGAAGGATCCTATCAGGGCCATAAGCCTTCTGAGAGTTTGGGGCAAGGAGGGCATGGAAAACATCATTTCAAAGAATTTTAATAGGTAGCACGAAGTAGTCAGAGGATGGAGGAGAGGGAGGAACAAGCCCTGAATTGCCCAAGGTGGAGTTTTTAGCAAAGGTTTGAGTGAAGAATTCAGCTTTAGAGATAGACGCGATAGCAGTGTTGCCATCTGGTTGAAATAAAGGAAGGAAAGAAGAAGCATAGTTATTGAAGATGTTTTTGGTTAAGTGCCAGAAATCATGAGGGGGGTGGTTAGATCTTGAAAGATTTTGACACTGTATTAATGAAGGAGTTTTTAGCTAGCTGGAGAACAGACTTGGCATGGTTTTGGGAAGAAATATAAAGCACGTGAGATTCTGGTGATGGAAGGCTCGTGTACCATTTGTGGGCCACCTCTCTATCATGTATAGCATGAGAACAGGCTGTGTTAAACCAAGGTTTGGAAGGTTTAGATCAAGAAAAAGAGTGAGGAATGTACGCCTCCATGCCAGACACCACCATCTCTGTCATGCTCTCAGCACGCAGAGACAGGTCTCTGGGAAAAGTGTTTAGGTGTCTCTTCTGTGCATGCATGGCCTGGGAGCAAACAATGTTCATATGTTTCACCTAAACCTGAAATATTGTGTGAATTCAAAGAAAGTTTTTTTTTTAATAATACAGTAGACATGGGCCTTGAAATGTGTATCCACCTTCGGAAAGAGAAACATAAGGTAGAAATATCACCCATCATTTTAAATGGATGGCCTGAAATATTGTATGAATGAAAACAGTGTTAATATAGCTCATTTTTCAGAAAAAAACAGTAGACATGGGCCTTGAAATGTGTATCTTTGAAATGACTAGTGCCTCAGTATATGGGAAAGAGAAGCATAAAGCAGAAATATTACACCGTTTCATATGGGTGGCATGAAATAGTGTGTGAATGAAAAAAAAGTGTTAATGTAGCTCATTTTTCAATAATACACAAGCCATGCTAAGATCAGTGTCTCATTACCATCAAATAATAAGTAGAGAAGCATAAGATATAAAATTCACACTGATTTGTCTGCATGAGCAGTCATATTCTATTCTATATTTCCATATTCTATTCTATTCTCCTATTCTACTAGATAAAGAGTCGACATAACTTTTTTTTTCATCTGTACATGAGATTTCAGTTTTGAAATGAGTATCTCTGCAAAGGTAAATGTGACTTGAATATCATAGTATCTAAATAATTTAAATTGCATAAAAGAAATTTCCTAATCTTTTCTCGGAGTGATGAGAAATATTGAGTGATATATATTTTATCACTGGTTGCTGATATAAATTTGACTATCATCTCAATCAATTATGTTGAACTTAACCTTTTTCAGTCACAGGGCTGAATTAACCAAAAATGGAATAATATTTGCATATTTCATGGGTACAGGTACATTCATTTTGACCTGCCTGCATATAGAAACAGCAGCAGTTTTCCATTTTTTCTTTTTTATGCTACTGAAGTATTTTTCATTATGGCCTTGCCCTCTTCGGAACCTCCATGTAGATAATGTTTGCAAAAATTTATTTAAATTGTCAAACAAATAGCTTTGTATATGAAAAATACATGTGTCTCTTAGTAGGGATTAAAATGACACACTCAGCAGAAGGATATCACCTGACAATAACTTAAATTTATATAGTATACAAGTATTTCTCATGAAATACTTGTATTTTATGAGAATGATGTATTTTCTCTGTAAAATACATAATTTCCAACTTTTTAAACAAGTAAGCAGAATTAATGCATTTCAAAAATAAAATGCCTAGCTTCATTATAAGCTCTACTGTCTTTCATTTAATGTTACTTCATCTATTACTGCACCTACAACCTGCACATATAATACTAGATATAAAAAGCAATTTCCTGAGTAGTATTCTTTTTTATGTTCATATATCATTACCCCTCGCATACAAGGCTAAGCAGCTAAATGCTATCTATCAACCTCCATGAAGTACCAAGTCTTGTCTAACTTCAGCTTAGGGTGTAGGTATCAAAAAATAATTGGTCTTATGGTCAATAATTCACCATGTAATAAAATTTCAGTTTTGTCATGTCCTTGGTCCCAAACCATAATTTTCCAGTTATTTCCATCTAAACAAAATAGAATAAAGTTATTTTGATCCTAAGACTGCTTTTGTGGTTAGAACAATGAATTTACATTTCTGCCTTATTTCATCATAGTATGGGTTATTATTGGTTTTCATGCCAGGTAAAGACCATTGCAAAATCCCAATTACTTATCTAATTGCTTTTCAAATGTTGCAAATAAGTTAAAACAATAAAAGAAAGAATATAAAGTGTTCTAAAGATTTTTTTTTAATAACATCATTTATTGAACTGACCATATCTAGCAAGAAATTTCTTATATTTGGAGGAATTTACTTACATTTCAGAAATCTTCTCAAATCTTTCAGAATGTTCTAGCAGACACTTTTAGAGGTTTCTAGAACATTTTGGAACTTTCTATTCAATGTAGATATTTCCAGAATATTCTAAAACTTTCTAGTATACGAGTACAGTAGGACTATGTAGAAGTATCAAGAATTTTCTAGAATCTACAAAAATTTTCTAGAATGATTTAAAATGTTCTAAAGTAGGTTCAAGAATATTCTAGAAAGATTGAAAATATTCTGGAACACATTCTAGAAAGAGTAAGAATATTCTAGAGAACCATTTGACAATATAAAAGTAAGGGCTTGCAGACTACCAATCATTCTGCTTTGGCTGTCTAAGACAACACATCACAAGAGGTGAAATGGCATTAAGAGGCTGCAATCATTCTCCTGATGCATTCTGCTACATATGTGGCAAATTCATCAAGACAAGAGCAAACAAGTTCTCTGACAGCATCTGGGAAAATGTGTAAAGCTTACAAAGCATATTTTGCTGTGCCAGTTGGGGACCAAGACAAGACCTGGACACTTCATTTTGCTTGTGAGCATTGTAAGAGAACACTAGAGGGTATAATAGCTGTTAGTTTTTCAAGAGTAAAATCCAATTAAGAATTAAGAATGAAAATAAAATAAGTTTAACAGAAACTCATACAGGATGGTATAGAGGGGAAAACAGAACCATGAAATTTGCTATTTCTAGAATATGGTGTGAACCTGCTGATCACTCAACTGACTGCTTTTTCTGCATGGTGGATTCTTCCAAATGCTGATCTGGGAAAAATGCACCTTCTGTTTTCTATCCAGACATTCCATCTTTCATCACACCAGTACCACACAGTGCTGATCTTCCTGTACCAGCTCCTCCAGAAAGAAGTCAACTATCCATATCCTAAATGCTCACCTCAACAACTTCAAGGAGAATATGGGAGCATATTCAGAGGAACAAGGGGAGCACTTCCACCAAGATATAATGAACTTTGAACTGAGATATCAGGGATCCTTCAATGAAAACATGATGGGAAACTACATTTTGGGGCTCATATATGAAAGCGATTTGTTGTATTCCTGCAAATCGAGAAAAACTGTTCATTTTTAATCCTAAAAACTAGTTTCAAAAGTTTTAAAATAAATTTTTTGTCATTTGAATTTTTTTGTTTTTTTGTTTTCTGTCCAAAAAATTGTGAAAATTAGCTATTTTGGGGCAAAAAATAATCTTAAAAACTACAAAAGCAAAGTTTGACAAGAAAATATCCATTATTCTTGCCAAACATTGCTTTTGTAACTTTTAGAATTATTTTTTTGACCCAAAATAGCTAATTTTCAATTTTTTTGGGGATAGAAAACAAAAAAACATAAATTCAAATTGTTTTGCAATGAAAAATTGGAAAATAACACTTGCTTGTCAGAGACAGAAATTGTGTTACATAGTGTAATAATACAGCATATGTTTAAATTGCATAAATTTTAATCTACTAAAGTATTTGGAACAATAACACACATAAGATATCAATGAATGTTCAACATATATACCTAAAGCCTGTAATACATCCTGTTGTTATTTAGATTGCATCAAGTTTTGATATGTGAAGATGTGTATAACACTGATACATGAGATTCAAAAAGTCTTGAACATGTACATGTAAAAGGTACAAAAACATTTCCTGGTGATTTAAAGGGATGTCAGCCTTTTTAGCCATTTTCACTAAAACTCATTCAATCATTTTGAAGTTTTTATTGTAAGTGTGTCTTAAAGATAAGCCTAAGCTGTTCCAGTGTGATGGTGATAACTGTTACAGAAAAAAAAATAAATAAATAAAAACCCAAAAAATAGCTAATTTAGTTCACCTAGCATGTAAAGAATGACATTATTATGACTTTCCAAAATTACTTTAAATTTCATCTGATTAAAACTAGAATGAATGCTTTATATATATATATATATATATATATATATATATATATATATATATATATATATATATATATATATATATATATATATATATATATATATATATATATATATATATATATATATATATATATATATATATATATATATATATATATATATATATATATATATATATATATATATATATATATATATATATATATATATATATATATATATATATATATATATATATATATATATATATATATATATATATATATATATATATATATATATAAATGTTTGTGCAGATTTTTGTAAAATTGTAAACTTATATGTTTTTTATTTTGTCAAAAAAAGTGAGAAACTAGGGGAAAATTTGAGCTGAAGATTTGGCAAAAAAAAATTCCAATTAGACTATGATGTAGAATATTAAATGGTAATCACTTAAAAAAATTAATGTAATTGATTCAAAATTAGACAAAGTTGAAAAGTTGCTTTCAAGAAATTTGGGTGCAAAAATGAAAGTCTCCCCAATGCCGCACTACGACCGACTAACAGAAGTTTTGAGGCGAGTAAAAGAGTTCTCTCTAAAGACATTTGTTCTGCTTTTTTTTTTTTTTTCTGTTGTCCTTCTTCTTGAGGCCCTTGTGAAGTATGGAGGTGTATGGCAGGCCAAGACAGATGGAGATTGCTGGTGACATAACAACCGTTGTATTCCATCATCACCATAGCTACTACGAAGTCGAGCTTTCTTTCCGTAGCTCTGAGGTGCTTTGGACATTGTAGCCATACGCAGCTGTGGAAGGATACATTTGGGTTCTGTGTGAGTCTCTGCAGACATCTTTTCATCATTTCATCTGATGTAAACCAAGTATACACTCTCTTCACCAATTCCAGCTGCTCAGGTGGAAGGGAGAAGAATATTTTCATCTCTCAATGGCTTGATGATGTTTCATCTTTTGCTACTGCAGTCTGGAAATTCGAATGAGTGTGTGAGAAACTTCTGCTTTTCAACACTTAAATGAGGAGCTGAGGCCTAAGACTGCTGGTGTTAGTGGTAATAGCATTGTGTCTATTTCTCACTGATTTTCATCTTTCCAGCAGCATGCTCTTGCCTTAACAAAGGCCTCCCTCCTCTTCCTACAAAAGGCACTTGTTCTTGGCATGATGAGGCCAAGCATAAGTGTTCAGAAGTAAGAATAATGAAAAGTGTGATAGAGCAAGGTGCTACATCCCCCTCTTGCTTGGAAGTCCTCAAGGACACTGGTAATGATAGATTGTAGACATAGGCAATGAGAGAGCACCAGCTGTTCAGATAGATGATGTTTTACAAGGTAGAAAAAAAATAAAAAAATAAAAAAAAAACATATTAAAAATTTGGAAAAAAAAATGAAAATATACGTTTCCTATGTATCAGAGTGGACCTTTAAATGCCGCTACTAAGCACATGTCCCTAGAGGCTTTAAAAATGGCTGTGGAACTCTAAAATTTTATCACTGGTTTATTTTTTTGGAGCAAATATCTCATTTCACCATTTTTGACGAAGTGTGACGAAAAGGCAGATATACCCCCCTTAATCATTTATTATATGATATTATAGAATGTAAAGCATCTACATATAAAAATAAAGAAGCATTTCTTTTTTTATTTCATATCAGTATTACAAAATTTGAAATAAATGTAAAAAATAAAAACATTTCCTTTTCATTTTTTAAATTCATCAAATGATTATTAAGGCACATGGATCAAATTCCTTTAATAAATTTTCTCTCTCTCTCTCTCTCTCTCTCTCTCTCTCTCTCTCTCTCTCTCTGTATATATATATATATATATATATATATATATATATATATATATATATATATATATATATATATATATATATATATATATATATATATATATATATATATATATATATATATATATATATATATATATATATATATATATATATATATATATATATATATATATATATATATATATATATATATATATATATATATATATATATATATATATATATATATATATATATATATATATATATATATATATATATATATATATATATATATATATATATAACACAAGGCACATCAGAATTTAATGTAATGCATGCTGCTGCATCCAGCCCATGGTCCTTTCCAAGTTTCCACACTGTAACTTTTTGCTCTATTTTTTTTTATTTATTATTTTTTTCTAATGCAGCAGGATAGATTGTGTTATGCAACACATATTCTCAAGTAACTTTTAAATATATCAAGAACAATCCATTATTTACCTTAATGCAATATATATATATATATATATATATATATATATATATATATATATATATATATATATATATATATATATATATATATATATATATATATATATATATATATATATATATATATATATATATATATATATATATATATATATATATATATATATATATATATATATATATATATATATATATATATATATGGGCTGGATGCAGCAGCATGCTTTACATTAAATTCTGATGTGCCTTGTGTTATGCTTAGCTACACTGTATGTCTGAGTGTAATGTGTGGATTATTGTAGTGTTGCTATTTTCAATGGGAGGGAATGAATATCTATGTAGTGTGCAGTGCAATCATTGATATCAGAAATGTAGGGATATATAAGTAATTCAAGAGGAAGGGAGACATAGAGCTAAAGATAAGGGTTGACTATCAAATTAGATGGACAAATGAATAGGAGTTCAAGTCCTCATTTACCTCCGAGTCAAGGGACTGCAAAGGTATATCATTGATCTCTCATCACAACAGCAAACCCTTAGAGGAAAAACTTTGTGTAGAGTATGTTTAAGTGTAGTGTTGGGAATGTGTGAGTGTGATTGCCATTATTTTAAAATAATTCAGGACTTTATATATATATATATATATATATACATATATATATATATATATATATATATATATATATATATATATATATATATATATATATATATATATATATATATATATATATATATATATATATACACAAAATATTAAAGAAAAGTAAACTGAAGAACTTAAAATTCATATTGCACCCCAATTAAAGCAAAGGACAGTCAAGAACTTATATCAGCAACAAGCAAAAAAAAAAAAAAGTGTCCTTTCTTATCATTAACTCATAACCAGTCTTGTTCTGAAAAAAGAAAAAAAGAAAACAAGATTGCGTCTTCTTCCAAACTTATCTACACTATCATAAATCTATTGAAATATGCATTACTCTTTATTTGAAATATGACCTATTTCAAAGGTATCTATTATACCCAAGTAATTATAAATCATATTAAATGCAGTTGGGTTTAGGAAGGGAGATAAAAACCCAGGGAGGAGTTAGGATTCTTTTAATCTCAAACGTTTCGGCTGAATAGCCATCCTCAGAGAGACTGATTTACATGAGTGAAAACACACTATTTCTAACAACATACAAAATTTTCTCATTTGACATTCGTATATAGTATTGCCATCCTGGCGTGTACCTCACCTAATTTTATTTTCCTAGTCAGGTGGCATTATCCGCCTATGTGCCGAGCCTTTACTGGGGATTTTCCTTGTACCTGACCTGAGGGCCAATCTGGCGGAATTACCTGCCCACCTGATTAAATCTTCTCTGTGGTTAATGACTTCCCTAGTTGTTATGAGGGCTGCCTCTATAGCTTTTCTCATTCTTTTCTTCAGTCCAACTTTAATTTCTTTAGCCTCTTCCCATTTTGGTAGGTGTTTACATTTTTCTATGTGCAATACAAGGGAGTTTGAAGTGTTGTGTTTTAAAACATCTTTCCTATGCTCTGCTATTCTTGTTTTAAGTCCCCTGCCTGTTTCTCCTATGTACTGCTTTGTACAGCCTTTGCATGGTATTTTTTTTTTTTTTATGTAAGAAGGACACTGGCCAAGGGCAACAAAAATCTAATAAAAAAAATGCCCACTGAAATGCCAGACCCGTAAAAGGGTCAAAGCAGTGGTCAAAAATTGGTGGATAAGTGTCTTGAAACCTCCCTCTTGAAGGAATTCAAGTCATAGGAAGGTGGAAATACAGAAGCAGGCAGGGAGTTCCAGAGTTTACCAGAGAAAGGCATGAATGATTGAGAATACTGGTTAACTCTTGCATTAGAGACGTGGACAGAATAGGGGTGAGAGAAAGAAGAAAGTCTTGTGCAGCGAGGCCGTGGAAAGAGAGGAGGCATGCAATTAGCAAGATCAGAAGAGCAGTTAGCATGAAAATAGCGGTAGAAGACAGCTAGATATGCAACATTGAGGAGGTGAGAGAGAGGCTGAAGACAGTCAGTTAGAGGAGAGGAGTTGATGAGACGAAAAGCTTTTGATTCCACCCTGTCTAGAAGAGTAGTATGAGTGGAACCCCCCCAGACATGTGAAGCATACTCCATACATGGACGGATAAGGCCCTTGTACAGAGTTAGCAGCTGTGGGGGTGAGAAAAACTGGCGGAGATGTCTCAAAACACCTAACTTCATAGAAGCTGTTTTAGCTAGAGATGAGATGTGAAGTTTCCAGTTCAGATTATAAGTAAAGGACAGACCGAGGATGTTCAGTGTAGAAGAGGGGGACAGTTGAGCGTCATTGAAGAAGAGGTGATAGTTGTATGGAAGGTTGTGTCGAGTTGATAGATGGAGGAATTGAGTTTTTGAGGCATTGAACAATACCAAGTTTGCTCTGCCCCAATCAGAAATTTTAGAAAGATCAGAAGTCAGGCGTTCTGTGGCTTCCCTGCGTGATATGTTTACCTCCTGAAGGGTTGGATGTCTATGAAAAGACATGGAAAAGTGCAGGGTGGTATCATCAGCGTAGGAGTGGATAGGACAAAAAGTTTGGTTTAGAAGATCATTAATGAATAATAAGAAGAGAGTGGGTGACAGGACAGAACCCTGAGGAACACCACTGTTAATAGATTTAGGAGAAGAACAGTGACCGTCTACCACAGCAGCAATAGAACGGTCAGAAAGGAAACTTGAGATGAAGTTACAGAGAGAAGGATAGAAACCATAGGAGGGTAGTTTGGAAATCAAAGCTTTGTGCCAGACTCTATCAAAAGCTTTTGATATGTCCAAGGCAACAGCAAAAGTTTCACCAAAATCTCTAAAAGAGGATGACCAAGACTCAGTAAGGAAAGCCAGAAGATCACCAGTAGAGCGGCCTTGACGGAACCCATACTGGTGATCAGATAGAAGGTTGTGAAGTGATAGATGTTTAAGAATCTTCCTGTTGAGGATAGACTCAAAAACTTTAGATAGGCAGGAAATTAAAACAATAGGACGGTAGTTTGAGGGATTAGAACGGTCACCCTTTTTAGGAACAGGTTGAATGTAGGCAAACTTCTAGCAAGAAGGAAAGGTAGATGTTGACAGACAGAGCTGAAAGAGTTTGACTAGGCAAGGTGCAAGCATGGAGGCACAGTTTCGGAGAACAATAGGAGGGACCCCATCAGGTCCATAAGCCTTCTGAGGGTTTGGGCCAGCGAGGGCATGGAAAACATCATTGCGAAGAATTTTAATAGGTGGCATGAAGTAGTCAGAGGGTGGAGGAGAGGGAGGAACAAGCCCAGAATCGTCCAAGGTAGAGTTTTAGCAAAGGTTTGAGTAAAGAGTTCAGCTTTAGAAATAGATGTGATAGCAGTGGTGCCATCTGGTTGAAGTAGATGAGGGAAAGAAGAAGAAGCAAAGTTATTGGAGATATTTTTTGGCTAGATGCCAGAAATCACGAGGGGAGTTAGATCTTGAAAGGTTTTGACATTTTCTGTTAATGAAGGAGTTTTTGGCTAATTGGAGAACAGACTTGGCATGGTTCCGGGCAGAAATATAAAGTGCATGAGATTCTGGTGATGGAAGGCTTAAGTACCTTTTGTGGGCCACCTCTCTATCATGTATAGCACGAGAACAAGCTGTGTTAAACCAAGGCGTAGAAGGTTTAGGATGAGAAAAAGAGTGAGGAATGTACGCCTCCATGTCAGACACTATCACCTCTGTTATGCGCTCAGCACACAAAGACGGGTCTCTGACACGGAAGCAGTAGTCATTCCAAGGAAAATCAGCAAAATACCTCCTCAGGTCCCCCCAACTGGCAGAGGCAAAACGCCAGAGGCACCTTCGCTTAGGGGGATCCTGAGGAGGGATTGGAGTGATAGGACAAGATACAGATATGAGATTGTGATCGGAGGAGCCCAATGGAGAAGAAAGGGTGACAGCATAAGCAGAAGGATTAGAGGTCAGGAAAAGGTCAAGAATGTTGGGCATATCTCCAAGATGGTCAGGAATGCGAGTAGGGTGTTGCACCAATTGCTCTAGGTCATGGAGGATAGCAAAGTTGTAGGCTAGTTCACCAGGATGGTCAGTGAAGGGAGAGGAAAGCCAAAGCTGGTGGTGAACATTGAAATCTCCAAGAATGGAGATCCCTGCAAAAGGGAAGAGGGTCAGAATGTGCTCCACTTTCGAAGTTAAGTATTCAAAGAATTTCTTATAGTCAGAGGAGTTAGGAGAGAGGTATACAGCACAGATAAATTTAGTATGAGAGTGACTTTGTAGTCGTAGCCAGATGGTAGAAAACTCGGAAGATTCAAGAGCATGGGCACGAGAGCAGGTTAAGTCATTGCGCACATAAACGCAGCATCCAGCTTTGGATCGAAAATGAGGATAGAGAAAGTAGGAGGAAACAGAAAAGGGGCTACTGTCAGTTGCCTCAGACACCTGAGTTTCAGTGAGGAAAAGAAGATGAGGTTTAGAAGAGGAGAGGTGGTGTTCTACAGATTGAAAATTAGATCTTAGACCGCGAATGTTGCAGAAGTTAATGAAGAAAAAGTTGAGGGGGGTGTCAAGACACTTAGGGTCGTCGACAGAAAGGCAGTTCGACCTGGGGACATTTATGGTCCCCTCCCCAGATGGGGACTCCAAGGCTGGTGTAGGAGTCGCCATGATGATTTTAAAATTTTTGAGTGAAGGGTGTGTGTGTTATTAGGTGCTTGTAGTTTTGTGTGGAGGAAGAGAGTTGTCTTTAGAGGGCAGGCTGTGACTGCCCCCTTGTGTTGTGAGACACAAAGGGAAATGTTCAGTGAGGTCACAGCTGGGTTTAATGATAAGTTCACAGCACCCCCTGAACAGTGCTTTAGACCTCACTGGGAGTAATTATCATTTCGGCAGGTGTCTATTGCCTCCTCCAATGGCTTCCTTGATTGAGTCATGCTTTGTCTGACCGCCGTTTACCGGCTCTTGGTGACCCAAGCTACCAATGGCAGCCAGGACAACCCCTTTGGAGGGGACAACTGGGTAGTGGGCATGGCCAGCACTACTCACACCTACCGTCTTCAACGGCACAGGTGATGCGAAACCTACCTGCCGAAGTCGCCCCCGACAGGATTCCGGTTCTGAAGACGCCACCCTCAGCCGGGCGGTTGGCTATCTGCTTTACTAGACCAGCCGTAGCACGAAACACCGGTTTGCAGACTGTGAGCTCTGCTAGGACGCTCTGGGTCCTAAGGACGTGCACAGAGGCTCTATGCACACCCCTCAGACCTGAGGGGGACTGGGACCGCATCCACCCCGTGTACCCCATTATCAAAGCCATGAACCCGCTGGTATTTGAGGGCAGGAAGAGCGCTACCCCCCCACCAGTGGGCCGTCATCCCGGAAACGCCAGAGAAACTACTATTGCCGAGGGTAAGTGGGTTTGACCACCGACATAGCAAATCACCCTGACGGCCCCCACCCCAACGAGATAGAGAACTTGAAGGAGCAGAAAGACTCCGGATCAGTGAAGCTGTTCTGGGCTCTGAAGCCTGGCGGAACCCCATTACTCTATGAACGTTTATGAGAAGGGAGGATGGAATATTTGTCCAATTCCCCGCCTCACATTCATCTCACGGGGAAGCACTTTAGCCGTAGGCGCAATCCTGCCTCGGCAGGCTTGTGCCTACGTTTCCAGCGGGCGCCACTAGGAGGCAGGCTTCCCCAGTAACTAAGTCTCAAGGAGGTTTTTCATGTCACTCGGGGAGTCACGGCATGACACCATCCAGGGACCTCCAGGAGCCCTTCAGGATAACCCAGCTTTTTGAAAGTTGATATGATATATCGTGTTTCTTGCTCTAGGAAGTTGTTGCTGCAAATTCTGAACACTCTTAAGTAAAAACCAATAATCACACCAGATTTGACACTCATGCTGTGGGCTGAAAGGTAGTGAATGAACTCATCCTTATTGGTGGGTTTTCTGTAAACAGAAAAAGTGACTCCTTCTTCTTCCCTCCAGATCACCATATCTAGGAAAGGTAATCTTTTGTCTTGTTCCTCTTCCACCATAAATTGGATATCCTTATTGACTTTGTTAAGCAATGTTAACTTATTATTTATATTCGTACCCTGTGGGACTATAACTAGCACATCATCAACATACCTAAGCCATGTTGAGCCTCTACCCATTATTCTTATAAAGTTATCAGTCTCTAGTGTTTCCATATACAAACATGTCATAACAGCACTTAGAGGGGATCCCATGGCCAGTCCCTTATGTTGTGAATACTCTTGTCCCTCAAAAGTGAAGGCACCAGGTTGTTGGTTGAAGGCACCAAGGTTGTTGCAGCAACAACTTCCTAGAGCAAGAAATACGATATATCATATCAACTTTCAAAAAGCTGGGTTATCCTGAAGGGCTCCTTGTTAGGCTTAAGAATAAGGCAAAGAAAATAACAACTGAAAACAAAGAGAATAAAGATCCCTGTACAACCAGCGAAAGAGAGAGGTATATATGTGTACCAAATTCGGACAAGGCTTCCATAATTAATAAATATTTGTCTAAAACAGGATTAAAAATAGCAACATTAGCAGGAGAGAAAATTGGTGAGCTAACGAGGACTAAAGAGACCGGACTTGTTAATAATAACAGCGTAGTGTACAGCATACCATGCAAAGGCTGTACAAAGCAGTACATAGGAGAAACAAGCAGGGGACTTAAAACAAGAATAGCAGAGCATAGGAAAGATGTTTTAAAACACAACACATCAAACTCCCTTGTATTGCACATAGAAAAATGTAAACACCTACCAAAATGGGAAGAGGCTAAAGAAATTAAAGTTGGATTGAAGAAAAGAATGAGAAAAGCTATAGAGGCAGCCCTCATAACAACTAGGGAAGTCATTAACCACAGAGAAGGTTTAATCAGGTGGGCAGGTAATTCCACCAGATTGGCCCTCAGGTTAGGTACAAGGAAAATCCCCAGTAAAGGCTCAGCATGTAGGCGGATAATGCCACCTGACTAGGAAAGTAAAATTAGGTGAGGTACACGCCAGGATGGCAATACTCTGTATGAATGTCAAATGAGAAAATTTTGTATGTTGTTATAAATAGTGTTTTTTCACTCATGTAAATCAGTCTCTCTGAGGATGGCTATTCTGCCGAAACGTTAGAGATTAAAAGAATCCTAACTCCTCCCTGGGTTTTTATCCCCCTTCCTAAACCCAACTACTTGTCAACATGAACAGTTTACATATTAAATGCATAGGGAGGTCCAAATGATATGAGTGGTTAGGTTTCACTTGAATTGCTCTGGTAGTGGATTCTTGCTTAAAGAAGCATGTAACTAATAACAAAAATGAATTATGTTTAGTGAACCTTGTCAAAGGTAAGTTTTCAAGCTAAAACATATGATACCAAAGCTAAAATATACAATACCAAACACAACAAACATGTCTATATTACAGAACTGTCAATACAGTAACCCGAGAGAGAAAACGGCGAAGAACATTATATCATATTAATTTAACATATAAAATGTGCATAACACTCACTGATGTGTAGTTAATGGCAGGTGAATGCATGGTAGGTAGGAAAAAGGGGAGGGGATACGTGGTTCTCATCCAGTGCTCACAAACTCACCCTTGCACATTTGAATCATTGTACATCACCATACAGCCCAGATGTATTGGCAGGAGGGTGCAGGAAGGCACACATTTTATACTTTGTGATTTTACTTGACTCAGACCAAAGTTTGTATGATTGGATTTCTGTGCTCATATAAAGAAGATAATCTCTAATCAACTCATTTGGTATCATCAGTTTCTCATATATCAGATGCTCATATAATGAGACCTCACTGTACTGATTTGCCTTCAATATCATCTAACAGTTTCCATGATAAACAGTCAAATTCTCCTTACTAAATAGACTCTCAAAGGCTCTCTCAAAAAAATAAATAAATAAATAAAAATAAATAAATAAAACAAATTAAATACATAAATAAAATAAAGTTCTCCGGTGTCCTAATAAGAAAAATTAAAAGATACTGACATAAGGTTATCTGTTAATAGCCTTCATTGTAAACACTTAAAGTAATGGTGCAATTGTGACATTCTATTTTCATATACCTCGAAGATTGTTGATACATGCTGCAAACATAGGTCATATTGGATTTTTCCAGTTTCTGGCAATGACTAGACAAGATGTTCTCGCAGTGATCACTTTCAATCATGCTGTCACCTTCCTCATATGGTAACCTGCAATGACAAAAAAAAACATTGAAAGTAGTAGTATTTATACTACCTTTAGGATGGCAGATATCATGGGGAAACATTTTCATTTTGACATTTCTTATGCAACTAGCCAAATGATATCTCATCTTGCTTTGCATCCAACTAGAATTTAATCCAAAACATAAAGCAGTTGCATTAGTAAAGACAAAATGTCCACAGTCATTAGATCCATTTTGCTGCTTGCACTTAGGTATCAGAATTGTAATTGAGGTGTTACCTTCCAAAAACATTAAAGAGGCTGTTACTTTCTTAACATTATTAGGAATTTCACTATTTTTTTCTGTACAAACTGTCATAAAAGTTAACAATTCTTGGCTTAACAATACCCAAAACAGAATTGCTCAAAGTAACCCAATGATTTTTAACATTAATTATTTGAACAATTGGAAAATCTTTGGCAGCATATCCACCATATAAGGACACTTGTAAAATAACTGCACTTAGAAACCCCATGATATGAGAAAACTGGTTTGCCAAAAGTGACTGAGCATCATCAATAACAGTGTCACTTAGCCATTCATAGTGTGATAGGGAATTACATTAAGACTTATTGTAAATATAATTATGATTTTTGAGGTACCAGGTAACTGCCTTTAGAGGAAAGTAACAATTAATTCTGGGTAATGACTGCTATTGTGTTTAGTGGGGGAACTGCCATGGTGGAATTAATTTGGTGTATTGAATATGGGAATTGGAAACTTTGATGTCTGCTTGGTATGCCTGACAGTTTTGGCTGGGAGAAGCAGATCAGGACTGGTGTTGGTGGTGCAGATTGTGCTCCCTGCACCAAGGACTAGACTTACTCTAAGGTGTTGTATGTTAAGTTTGCTCAAGTGTAGGGTCTGGCTGGGTTTTTTCTATCTAGAGTTATTTAGCATTTTGTGTACTTGTAACTAGATTAGGTATATTGGTGGTAAACTGCTTTACTTAAGTTGTGCCTGTGAAGCCTGTTAGCAGTTGGTGATATTGGGTTTGGGCGTGACTGCGTGAATCGCAAGTAATGGTGATGGTATTTTGTGCTTTTCCATGTATTAGGTTAAGGATATTAGATGTAAGTGTTCCCTATACATTTAATTATACAAAAAAACTCGCATTTGTTGTATTCTCTCCTGAGTCTTACTGAAATAATGAGAGTTGGAGTGTGAGCCAAACATAGGGAAAGATTTTGTCTGGTTTCATGTCTGTGCGCCATACACAGTCCACCCTCACCTCCAACCTTGCTGGAGGAGTGCTGGCATAACAGATAATTGTGCTCTGTCTGGGAATTCTCATTAGTATGGTTGGTTGCTGCTGCTGATTACCTGTTGTTAACTAATGTGGCTAAATTTTAATGGTTGAAAACTTGGAGCCTTTATAGCTAGTTAATGATTTGGATTGTGGTACATGTTAAATTACTGGCTCTTAATGATTATGAAGTTTTAACTATCTATCTTTAATTTGTTTCACATTTAGCTTGCATTGTGTATGTTAATTTCTTTTTATGAAGCACTTGAGATGAAGTTTAATGTAAAAGAATTCATTTTCAACCCATCTGTTGAGTTATTGCAGACAAGGAAAATAAGTAAAACCAACTGGGTAGAACTAACTAGTCACTGTCAAGTAGTGATAAAATCATACTGGAGGAAAGTGGAGGTGAAAAATGCTGTGTTATGGAAGTTAGTTGATAGCGAAGTTCTTGATGAAGGCGCTTTAGCCTTGTGTGAGACTGAGGAAGGCTCTGAGGATAAGGCTATCTGATTTCTTGAGTTGGAAGTGGAGAGAGAGAGACTTAAAGATGGAGAAAGGGAAAGAGAATTTCAGTTGACTTACCTTGAGAGGAAGGCTCAATTAATGGGTGGAGATGGATATGATCAGAGAGAACCTTACTTTGATTTGTGTAAGAATGTGAAATTAGTACCTTCCTTTGATAAAAAGGATATGGATGAATTCTTTCAACAATTTGAGATCATTTCAAATTTTTTAAAGTGGCCTAGTGATTATTGGCTGTTGTTAATTCAGACAGCCATAAAAGGTAAAGATTGCTCTACTTACTTGTCTTTATTTCTCAGCAATCTGACTATACAGTAGTTAAGGAAGCCATACTGAGCTGTTATGAATTAACTGCCTAGGCTCATAGATTGAAGTTTAGGAACTCTATGAAAGAACCCAGCAAGACTTTCATTGAATATGTTCATGTAGTGAGAAAGCTCAGAGATAGGTGGATATCTGCCAGTAAAGTAGGTACATTTAATGAGGTGCTTGAACTAATTGCACTTGAGCAATATTTAAGAGGAGTGAATCCCGAAGTCTGTACATATTTATGTGAGAAAAAAGTAACAGAACTTGAGAGAGCTGCAATTCTACCTGAGAATTATAGTTTAATTCATTTTCCTAAGAAAACTCAGTATTCTGCCAAACCATTCCCATCCGTTCCTCATCAGGGTGGTAAATCAGTATCTGGGCAGGTGAATAGTATTTCCAGTAATCCAGAGTCAGGATTCAGTGGTTCACAGTCTGCTCAAAAGAGCAATATTCAGTGGAGAAGATCAATGTGTTTCTGTTGCAAGAAACCAGGGCATATGATTGCCGAGTGTACTAAAAGACTACACAATCTTCAAAATAAGAGTAATCTGAAGTCAAATGTAAACTTAGCTTTTTTCCAGACAGATAGTTTTGATCTGTCAAGTGTTCCAGGTGAATCAGTGTGTAAGAATCCTCAGTTGTCTTTCAAACCATTTAAATTTGGTGGATTTTTATCTCAAACTGAAAGTAGTGAAGCAGTACCAGTTAAGATGATGAGGGATACTGGAGCCTCACATAATATAATTGTAAAAGGGTCAGTGCCTTTCTTAAATTAAACTTATACTAGTAAAAGTGTTGTCATGAAAGGACTAGGTGGAACTATCACTGTCCCCTTGTGTCATATGTGTCAGATCTTGTTTCCAAACCAGTGGTGGTAGGGGTACAGGAATCACTGCCAGTTGATAGCATATCATTTTTACTCAGGAATGATATTGCTGGCAGTCTTGTTGTTCCAGACCCTGTTGTAACTAATAAGCCACTAACCATAAGTCCAACTGCTGATGTTGAGAAACTGTATCCTGATCTTTATCCCTCGTGTGCTGTCACTCGCAGTCAAGTTAAACGTGAATTGTCAAATCAATCTTCAGTGGAGGATGCTGAAAGCTCTAATGAGTTGGGCCTAAATGACTTGTTTTCTGAAATGGAGTCACATAGTAATGAATCATTTGATTCTAGAGTAAGCATATATCATGAATACAGTAGAGAAGTGGAATCAAAGGTATCTGCAGAGAAGCATGAGATAAATAATATTCCTGTTACTCGTGATATGTTGATTAATGCCCAACAAAATTACCCTAAGCTACTTTCTTTTATGTCCAGAGCTGTTGATGTAGGAGAAATTGCAGACACACCTGTATACTTTTATATCAAGTCAAGCATACTCATGTGTAAGTTTCGACCCCCTGAAGTCCCTGCCAATGAGACATGAAGGGAAGTTCACCAGATTGTTGTACACACTTATTATAAAGGTAATGTGTTATAGCTTGCCCATGACCACATGGGAGGGCATCTTGGGGTTAAGAAGTCCTTGGACAAAATCCTTAGGTATTTCTATTGGTCAGGGATAACTTTTGATGTTGCAGAATACTGTAAATTTTGTCATACATGTCAACTGTCTGGTAAACCTAATCAAGGCTTTAAACCTGCTCCCCTTCATCCAATTCCTGTAATGAATGAACCTTTTGCTAAGGTAATAATTGATGTTGTGGGTCCTCTACCCAAAACTAGGAGTAGTAATGAATATCCGTTAACCATCATGTGTGCCACAGCTAGGTATCCAGAAGCTATCCCCTTGAGACGTATTACACCCAAATCAATCATACCTGCGTTAACTAGATTTCTCACTCAGTTTGGTCTACCTCGTATAGTATAGTCTGATCAGGGCAGTAATTTTTACTTCAGGTATCTTTCAGCAAGTCATGGCTTGGGTATAAAACAGTAATTAGCTTCTGCATACCATCCTGAAAGTCAAGGTGCTCTTGAGCATTTTCACCAAACACTCAAGAGCATGCTGACTAAATTTTGTTGAGAAAATACATGTGACTGGGGTGAAGGTATTCCATATGTAATGTATGCTATCAGAATTGCGAAATTGGAGAGTCTTGGACATTCACCTTACGAGTTGTTATTTGGAAGAGATATCAGAGGACTACTAAAACTGCTACAGGAAAGTTGGCTAAATGAACATGATTCAGTTACTCTTAGTGAATATGTAGTAAAAATGAAGAACAGACTGAAAAGTGCCCAAGAATTGGCTAAAGAAAACTTGGTGGAAGCTCAGTCAGAAATGAAGAGACAATATGATAAAGTTTCAGTACATAGGTCATTTCATCCAGGAGATAAAGTGTTGCTATTTATGCCACTAAGGAGATCTCCTTTCCAAGCAAAATACCAAAGGCCATTTGAAATAATCAGTAAAAAGAGTAAAGTAAATTATGTTATTGCTACACCTGGTGGGCAGAAAGAGAAGAGATTAGTCTGTAAAAATCTCCTAAAGGAATGTTACCCAAGGAATGATGTAGACTTGGTTTATGTCAAGCAAGTTCTTAACAGTGCTGAGGAATGGAAAGACCAAGATGACTGTGATGATTTTATGAGTAGAAAAGAGGTCAAGATGAAAAAATTCTGATATACTTAATGAACCTTGTATGAAGAGCAATCATTTACTTCAGAAGCAGAAGACAGAGGTGCATGAGCTGCTGGAAGAATTTAGAGAGATTTTTGCTGATGTGCTCAAACCCAGTCCTATTGTCTTGTTTGAGGTTTGGTTGGTGGAAGGTGCTGTTCCTATCAAAGTCACCCTATCATGTGTCTCCTGACAAGCGACAGATCCTGAAAGAAGAATTTCAGTTCCTGCTTCAACATGGTCTAGTAGAACCAAACAACAGTGAGTGGGCCTTTCCATGTATACTTGTGGCCAAGCCTGATGGAAGTTTTCACTTGTGCACAGATTATCAGAAGGTAAATCAGCTCACCTGAGCAGACAGTTTTCCATTACCTTGCATTGACAACATCATAGACTTGGTGGGGAATGCTGCTTATATTGCAAAGCTTGGTCTTCTTAAGGGTTATTACCAATACCCCTTTCAGGGGTATTCCTGACAGCCTCTACCAGTACACTGTTCTTCCCTTTGGGATGTGAAATGCCCCGGCAGCCTTCCAGAGGCTAATGTCGCTAGTTATCACAGGCCTTGAAGGGGTGAGTGTGTACCTGGATGATCTGGTGGTATACTCCTCTTCCTGGCCTCAACATCTTGCAGCATTGAAGGCCTTCTTTCAATGTCTATCAGATGCCAAACTTAGAGTGAATTTAACTAAGAGTGGATTTGGGCATGTGCGGATTACCTTCCTGAGGCACGAAGTGGGTAGAGGAACTGTTGCACCTGTTGCAGGCAAAGTGGATGCTATCTGTAATCTACCCATACCAAACAATCGGAAAGCCGTACAATGATTTTTTTGGGGGTTGGCTATTATCGACAATTCTGCCTGAATTTCTCAATAGTTGCTGCTCCACTCACAGACCTTGTCAGCCCTCACAAGAAGTTTGTGTGGTTGCCTGCATGTCAGACAGCATTTGATAACATCTGCTTTCTTCTGGTTACAATACCAGTCCTGAGAGTACCTGATTTTCATCATCCATTCCAAGTACAAGTGGATGCAAGTGATGTTGGTGCTGCTGCTGTACTGTTACAGACTGATGACAATAACATAATGTATCCTATATGTTACATGTCAACAAAGTTCAAATCTTACCAAAAAATTACAGCACTATAGCCTTACTAATGGCCCTAGAAAAGTTTGACATATATCTTGGTAACACTAATCAGAAATTTATAGTGTATAGTGCCCATAATCCACTGCAATTTGTGCCTCGCATGAGGAATAAGAACCAGCATCTGACTAGGTGATGCTTAATGTTACAATCTTACAATATGGAAGTAAAGCACATAAGAGGTAAAGATAACCTTATTGCAGATGCTTTGTCACGCGCTCCTAACTAATTAAAACAGCAGTGTTTTAATTTTAGGGATGGGGGAACTACCTTCAGACTTATTGTAAATATAATTATGATTTTCGAGATACCAGGTAACTGCCTTTAGAGGAAAGTAACAATTAATTCTGGGTAATAACTGCTATTGTGTTTTGTGGGGAACTGCCGTGGTGGAATTAATTTGGTGTATTTAAAATGGGAATTGGAAACTTTGATGTCTACTTGGTATACCTGATGGTTTTGGCTGGGAGAAGCAGATCAGGACTGGTGTTGGTGGTGCAGATTGTGCTCCCTGCACCAAGGATGGGATTTACTCTAAGGTGTTGTATGTTAAGTTTGCTCTAGTGTAGGGTTTGGCTGGGTTTTTTCTATCTAGAGTTATTTAGCATTTTGTGTACTTGTAACTGATTAGGTATATTGGTGGTAAATTGCTTTACTTAAGTTGTACCTGTGAAGCCTGTTGGCAGTTGGTGATATTGGGTGAATCGCGGGTAATGGTGATGGTGTTTTGTGTTTTTCCATGTATTAGGTTAAGGATATTAGATGTAAGTGTTCTCTATACATTTAATTATACAAAAAACTCATGTTTGTTGTATTCTCTCCTGAGTCTTACTGAAATAATGAGGGTTGGAATGTGAGCCAAACCTAGGGAAAGATTTTGTCTGGTTTTGTGTCTGTGCGCCATACACAGTCCACCCTCGCCTCGTACCTTGCTGAAGGCAAGGATGTGATGGCGTAACAATAGTGACTAGAGAGAATCATTGTTATTTCTTCTTGATTTTTCAAGCTGTAGTGCATCTCAAGAGGCTGCAGAGGATACACTGGAAATGTTGGGTGATGTCAGTGATGCTTGATGCTTGATTCAGAGTTGGCAGTCCTCCTCTTTCTTCTCAGTGTTGTGGTCTTGCAATCTAAATATTGAGGAACCACATTGATAGCTGTACTTAGTAAAAAGATAAATTGTTTTAAGAGTGACTTATCAGATGTGATAAAAAAGTTCCATGAATATTCCAATGTAAAGTTGTTTAGAAAAGAGAGGTTTACAAGAATCAGCATGATTTGACCCATTTGCAGTCAACTTACTACTCAGTCATGCACAAAATAATACTAAATAATGTAATTAAACAAATAAAAGAAAGATTTATAAGATTTTACGTTTTCTTGATCCACATCACAGTAACACTTCTGAAAAATCTTTATCCCCTTAATAAGGATCACTTATCTACAGCTGTCACCTCAGGGCTCCTCCCTGGATGGCCTGTAGACTGTAGATGGGGACTTTAAGAATATCTGAAATACATTCCTTACCAACAGTGCTGACAGGCAGGGGAGTGATATGCTGTAACCCTTTGAATAAGAGTATATCAGGCTGTTGACTCAAATCAGCATTGTCTGTAACTGTTGAAGTGTCCTCTTGAGGCTCCTCCCTAGATGCTGTATATCATGGGGCAAAATAGCAATTAGAAAAAATTGAAAAAAAAAAAAGGGAGAGAAGACAATACCATCCAAATAATAATAATCCCATGAAATAATTTCCATAGCCTAAAGGAATGGTCATGAATTTATTTTCTTCTTGGTTATGTAAACAAAAATTTTGTATATACTTTTGGAATCGGTAAAAATTTAGAACAAGAAAATTCAGTGAAACTGTAAGCTATAAAATGTTTAATAATTATTAGTTGTTGATATTTGGAGATGGTGCAGAGTAATATCCCTTGGTTTACAAGGCAACTGGAAAATAACCATATTCCAGGGTTCTTCTGGGCCAGTCACATGAAATATCTCAATCACAAAATATTGTAGATTGAGAAAATATGCCAGAAATGATAATATTATGTAATTTGAGAGAAATTATTTGTTAACATATATATATATATATATATATATATATATATATATATATATATATATATATATATATATATATATATATATATATATATATATATATATATATATATATATATATATATATATATATATATATATATATATATATATATATATATATATATATATATATATATATATATATATATATATATATATATATATATATATATATATATATTAATAGACATTTTTTAAATCGAGGAGTAAGTGGGACCGTTAGCAAAAATGTTCAAGAAAATTTGTGAATGTAGAAGGGGTCTAAAATATTAGGGATATTGCAAAATAATGACTTGTAATTATATGGAGGACTAGTTCCTGAGATGTACAGCAGTCCCTATATAAGACTGGGTGTGAGATTTCAACGTCTGAGACTAATTGACATCGTTGGTCACAATTATGTTCATCAGGGCGCGAAACCCTGGATTGTTTAAAGGCTGTCCATGTGAAAATAACCATTTTTGTACCTATATGTATTAATTATTTGTGTGAGAGACTAACTGACATCGTTGTTCACAAAGAAAAGAAGGATGTAAAATTCCCTTCACCAGTTATTATTATTATTATTATTATTATTATTATTATTATTATTATTATTATTATTATTATTATTATTATTGTTTTTTTTTTTTTTTTTTTTTTTGAGGGGGAAACAAAATTTAGAATGTAAACAGATTAGGGAAATTGTTCTTTGATAAGGTAGAAATCAGACACCAGTGATATACACACAATTGAATGTAACATCTACATGATCAGGATGTTTTCTACAAAAAATTAAGGTAAACCCCTGGGCAATAATTAATTGTTATAACATATTCATCTGAATTTTATTATTATGAACTGATTAGTTATCACTGTTCCTGGTATAGGAGCTCCCACAACTCCAAGGTTACAGGATTAATTTCTAGAAAATCATTGTGAATCAGAAGAGAAAAAATTCTTTGAAAACTATTTGTTATTTAGAAGCTAACATCAATAAAGCTCAAATCTGGTTGTCATGGACTTTTCCAGTGTCTTATAGACCTCTGGCTAAAATGCTATCATATAAAGCAAGGTCAGAATTATTTGGCAGAAACCATGACTGGTGGCAGCTAATCTAATATTTATGTATCTATTAACAACAGCTAAATCAAAACTAAATTGAACAATAAACTAAATCAAAACAAAAATAATTCAATACTAGCTTTAAATAAATACCCCAAAATTTAATAAAACCTTTCATTTAAAACAGAAAGAAACCTCTCCCTCTCACCACCCTCCCTGACACATGGATTCTGGAGAGTGCTTAGAAAGAATTAAGGTGCAAAGGAAACATAGATGGCATAGTACATGGTTTATGGTGCATGGCACAGATATAATTATACACTCTACATACATGGGGATTTTTAGAATACCTGAAATGCATTTCTTACCAACGTTGCTGACAGGCAGGGGTGTGATATGTTGTGATCCTTCAAAAAGGAGCACATCAGGCTGCTGCATCACATCAGCATTTTTATTTATTTATTTATTTTTTTTTTATGTAGGAAGGACACTGGCCAAGGGCAACAAAAATCCAATAAAAAGATATGTCCACTGAAATGCCAGTCCCATAAAAGGGTCAAAGCAGTGGTCAAAAATTGATGAATAAGTGTCTTGAAACCTCCATCTTGAAGGAATTCAAGTCATAGGAAGGTGGAAATACAGAAGCAGGCAGGGAGTTCCAGAGTTTACCAGAGAAAGGCATGAATGATAGAGAATACTGGTTAACTCTTGCATTAGAGAGGTGGACAAAATAGGGGTGAGAGAAAGAAGAAAGTCTTGTGCAGCGACACCACAGTAGGAGGGGAGGCATGCAGTTAGCAAGATCAGAAGAGCAGTTAGCATAGCGGTAGAAGACAGCTAGATATGCAACATTGCGGCAGTGAGAGAGAGGCTGAAGACAGTCAGTTAGAGGAGAGGAGTTGATGAGATGAAAAGCTTTTTGATTCCACCCTGTCTAGAAGAGCAGTATGAGTGGAACCCCCCCAGACATGTGAAGCATACTCCATACATAGACAGATAAGGCCCTTGTACAGAGTTAGCAGCTGGGAGGGGTGAGAAAAACTGGAGGAGACGTCTCAGAACACCTAACTTCATAGAAGCTGTTTTAGCTAGAGATGAGATGTGAAGTTTCCAGTTCAGATTGTAAGTAAAGGACAGACTGAGGATGTTCAGTGCAGAAGAGGGGGACAGTTGAGTGTCATTGAAGAAGAGGGGATAGTTGTCTGGAAGGTTGTGTTGAGTTGATAGATGGAGGAATTGAGTTTTTGAGGCATTGAACAATACCAAGTTTGCTCTGCCCCCAATCAGAAATTTTAGAAAGATCAGAAGTCAAGCATTCTGTGGCTTCCCTGCATGAAATGTTTACCTCCTGAAGGGTTGGACGTCTATGAAAAGACATGGAAAAGTGCAGGGTGGTATCATCAGCATAGGAGTGGATAGGACAAGAAGTTTGGTTTAGAAGATCATTAATGAATGATAAGAAGAGAGTGGGTGACAGGAGAGGACCCTGAGGAACACCACTGTTAATAGATTTAGGAGAAGAACAGTGACCGTCTACCACAGCAGCAATAGAACGGTCAGAAAGGAAACTTGAGATGAAGTTACAGAGAGAAGGATAGAAACCATAGGAGGGTAGTTTGGAAATCAAAGCTTTGTGCCAGACTCTATCAAAAGCTTTTGATATGTCCAAGGCAACAGCAAAAGTTTCACCAAAATCTCTAAAAGAGGAAGACCAAGACTCAGTAAGGAAAGCCAGAAGATCACCAGTAGAGCAGCCTTGACAGAACTCATACTGGCAATCAGATAGAAGGTTGTGAAGTGATAGGTGTTTAAGAATCTTCCTGTTGAGGATAGATTCAAAAACTTTAGATAGGCAGGAAATTAAAGCAATAGTATGGTAGTTTGAGGAATTAGAACGGTCACCCTTTTTAGGAACAGGTTGAATGTAGGCAAACTTCCAGCAAGAAGGAATATAGGAGGGACCCCATCAGGTCCATAAGCCTTCCGAGGGTTTATATATAGCATGGTCAGTATCTGAGGAGGCGTCCTCTTGAAGCTCTTCCCCAGATGCCATTGATTCTGGAAAGATAGAGACAACTAAATTATATATATATATATATATATATATATATATATATATATATATATATATATATATATATATATATATATATATATATATATATATATATATATATATATATATAAAGACCAAATGAAGGTGCTAATCTCAATAGGATTTGATTATCAAGAAAGAATTAATCAAAAAAATTTGATAAGTGTCATGAGATCATCTTCTTGAAAGAATTGAAGTCACAGGCAGGGGGAAATACAGAAGCAGGCTGGGAGTTCCTAAATTTAAGTTAAAGGAATGTAAGATTGAGAATACTTGGAGGTGGACAAAATAGTAGAAAGCCTTGTGCAGCAAGACCACAAGAAGTGGGGAGGCATACAGTTAAGATGATCAGAAGAGCAGCTAACATGCAAGAAACTACAGAAGATACCAGGAGATGCAACATTGCAGTAAAGAGAGAGAGAGAGAGAGAGAGAGAGAGAGAGAGAGAGAGAGAGAGAGAGAGAGAGAGAGAGAGAGAGAGAGAGAGAGAGAGAGAGAGAGAGAGAGAGAGAGAGAGAGAGAGAGAGAGAGAGAGAGAGAGAGAGAGAGAGAGAGAGAGAGAGAGAGAGAGAGAGAGAGAGAGAGAGAGAGAGAGAGAGAGAGAGAGAGAGAGAGAGAGAGAGAGAGAGAGAGAGAGAGAGAGAGAGAGAGAGAGAGAGAGAGAGAGAGAGAGAGAGAGAGAGAGAGAGAGAGAGAGAGAGAGAGAGAGAGAGAGAGAGAGAGAGAGAGAGAGAGAGAGAGAGAGAGAGAGAGAGAGAGAGAGAGAGAGAGAGAGAGAGAGAGAGAGAGAGAGAGAGAGAGAGAGAGAGAGAGAGAGAGAGAGAGAGAGAGAGAGAGAGAGAGAGAGAGAGAGAGAGAGAGAGAGAGAGAGAGAGAGAGAGAGAGAGAGAGAGAGAGAGAGAGAGAGAGAGAGAGAGAGAGAGAGAGAGAGAGAGAGAGAGAGAGAGAGAGAGAGAGAGAGAGAGAGAGAGAGAGAGAGAGAGAGAGAGAGAGAGAGAGAGAGAGAGAGAGAGAGAGAGAGAGAGAGAGAGAGAGAGAGAGAGAGAGAGAGAGAGAGAGAGAGAGAGAGAGAGAGAGAGAGAGAGAGAGAGAGAGAGAGAGAGAGAGAGAGAGAGAGAGAGAGAGAGAGAGAGAGAGAGAGAGAGAGAGAGAGAGAGAGAGAGAGAGAGAGAGAGAGAGAGAGAGAGAGAGAGAGAGAGAGAGAGAGAGAGAGGCACTGAAGACAGTCAATTACAGGAGTTGATGAGATGAGATGTATTTGATTCCACCCTATTCAGATGAGCAATATGAGTGGAATACCCCCATGCATGTAAGAAAGGTTCCTGGTTTAAGACTCTCTTACAAACTTTTCCTGAAACACTCAGCAAATTTATCCCCCGTAACTTTTGCACATTCCTACAGCCCATACCTTTATATAAACATAAATAACTGCCTCCATCCACTCATAAGGTACTGCCTCTCCCTGTTTCCATGCCAGTTCACATAATTAAATCATCTATTCTGCTATCACTTCTCCATACTTTAACATCTGTGCAGCTATTCCATCAGTGCCTATAGCTTTGCCACACTTTAGCACAATTATTATTTTCTCCATCTCCTTAACAATTTCTCTCATTTTCTACCTGCTTCCATACACATGCTAATTATCATTGCTTCAGTCATCTCATTCATTTGACAATCAAAGTCTTTCCCATGTAACTTACACTTCTTTCTTGCTGCTTACTTGAACTTTATACCCTCTCTTTATTCTCACAATCCCATGATCTGCCCCTCTTTCTTCACTTCCTTCCAGAACAACTTAGTCATTGATTTTTTTTTTACACCCAGCTTTCTACCAAACTTCTCATCCACTCTCATCTTACTTTCTCTTATGAGTTCCTTCACTTCCATATTCCAAGACCTATACTCTAATTTCTCCTCATTTTAATTTTCTCTGACACATTTCTTTGCAACATTTTCTCCTAGGCCCTCTTCTTTTCCATGGCCACCTCTATCTCACCCATGCACCATGCACTTTTTTACTCTTATCCCCAAGATTCCTTGCAGCTGCTTTGTAATTACCATATTACTGAATACTTTTAACATCTTTACCCTCTGATTCCTCCCCAATTATCCCTAACTTCTCTGTCTTTCACATATCTTCTCACATTTCTCTCTACTATGCACCTTCCTGCCCTACTATTTAAAAAACTTTCCACTAATATGCATATCACCGATGCATCTTTAGTTTTCATCACAGCATAGTGGTCTGACCAGGGTTCCATTTAACTCTGTGGGACAAACCCATCAAACATCTCTTGACATGCCACACATTTCCTTAATTAATCTCTCATCCACTGCTAAACAGTCAGTCAGACTTTTCTTTTCACCATTTTATCTCATTATCTCCTCCACATGAACCTGTAGATCATTTTATGCTGGAAGGTGTTTTTACTCCACAACCCTGAAATCCATGCATACGTATCTATCCCACCAGAAGTATCCTCATTGTACTATGACTTGCTCTCTTTACTGCACATACAGGAATGAGATGTATGGAGCACTCAATCCCTTATTCATTTACTCACAAACAATATATCAGTACAGCACAATAACACCAATTTTAATCAAACTATTAGATGAATTAGTGGACATGGCAACAATGCATTACACCACTGCGCTTCTGTCTGAGGCAGGAGGGGAGTTAGCGGGCAGTTACTATCCTAACCTCACACGATTAGGATGTATTGTGTTTTGCCTCAATACATAAAGCAAGGCCTTTGGTGTTTTCCAGAACCCCTCACATGGTGCAGTGAGTAGGATATGAAGTCCTTGGCACACTAATCACCCTGAATGGCCTGCACACCTTCAGCAGTGAAATGGCAACCAACAGACCCAGGATCAGCACCCCAAGTGGAGGACACCGGCCAGCAGCCCACCATAACCTGCCCACACAAAGCTTCCTGCAAGGCATTTTGGTTAGGATGGCTGACTGAGCCATCAGCGGGTGTCAGCCAACAAGCACAAGGTCACCTGCCTCAGTCACATCTGAGAAATGTGAAGGAGAGATGACAGCAGCAGCATTCCGGTCATGGAAAAGATCCACGTAGTCCTGGATATTACTCAATGGCTGGCCAGATGAGGTGGCCACACTGCACATACACCTCAACTGTGTGCCAGCACTACAAAGCGCTGTCAATGCCAGATACCTGGATCATGAGTGGGAGCAGCTGACACCCAAGGAAGCACTGAACGCTATCATAGGTATAATGCTACATGCTGCTAACCAGGCCATCACGTGGGAGGATTTTTTTGGCAGCAAACAAGCAGTGGGAGAACCCATGAAAAGCTTTTTCCAGCATTGTGCCTTGGAGGTTATTGAGTGTGAGTTTAAGTGCCCGAGATGTGATCATGACCTCTCAGAATACATGCTCCTGTGCAAGCTCATCATGGGTTTGCATAATCCAGTGTTAAAACATGAAGTGTTCCAAAGTTGTACGAGCATACTGAGTACAGAGGAGCTGAGAGGCAAGTGTGTGTTGTTTGAAGCGGCTGTGAGGGATGCCGCTGCCTAAGGACACACAGCAGTCACAGCGGTAGCCTCAGGTTGGGCGGTGTCAACTGGTAGCAGGGAGGATGAGACACATGAAAAGGTGGCAGTGGCATGTGTGGCCCTGAAAGGCACCAAAACCACCCCTCCCCACGCTCCTTGCAGCAACTAAGAAAACCAGCATGCATGGTGGTGTGCCTTGGCTGTTCCAGGGTTGGTCACTTCCATAGATAATGCAGAAGCAAAAATACCACTTTGTCTGGTGTAGTAGTATCTGCAGCAGTGGGACTCTCCTGCCATCCCATGCTACAAGTCACGGTGGCTTATCAGACTGACTCTTCAACAGTGGAAGTGGAGGCCATAGTTGATACTGGTGTTATGGTGTGTGTAGTTGGACCTGGATTGCTTTGTGCCCTCAAGGTGCCGTGTCACAAATTGCAGCCCTTGAGCAGGCTGAAGGATGCTGCTGACAAGCACCTCAAGTGCACAGGGACTGCAAACTGCACTTTTGCTGCAAGTGGTAAGTCAGCAATGCAGCCTGTATACTTTGTGTACTCAGCAAAGGCCACTTATCTCTCCTTGGCTTGTGGCTTCCCACACCACAACAGCTGTAAGTGACACAGCTGAAGCACAGGAGCTAGAAATGCCTCCAGACAACTGTACCCCTCACAGACCAGACTTCATGCCATTCATGCCTCTAGAGGAAAATGATGACAGGTTGGAAGTATGGCTCCTCAGACACTTCTCAGCCTCCACATCCAACATGACAAAGTCTCCTCTACCTGTGATGTCCAGCCTGCTGCACCACATACACCTTAGACCTGACACATGCCCATGCACCTGCCACATCCCTGCCTCTGTACCCAAGCACTGGGGGGCGGAAGTTAAGGCACAGTTGCTCAAGGATGTAAGGCGAGGCATTGTGGAGCTGGTGCCTAAAGGGGAGGTAACGGAATGGTGCGCCAGAATGGTTGTGGTGGGGGAAGAAGAATGGTCAGCCACGACACACCATGGATTTTCAGTTCCTCAATGTGTTGTGCCAGAGGGAGACGCACCATACACCAGTCCCCTTTGACATGGCATCATCGGTACCACCACACACCTATAAAATGGTTGCCGATGCCTTCTGGGGGTTCTATCAAGTGGAATTGGATGAAGACAGCAGGAGGTTAACCATGTTCATCACCCCATGGGGCCATTACCACTACTGAAGGACACCTATGGGGCACTGTTTGGTATCAGAAGCATACACAAGGCAATTCAATGAGGCCATCAAGGACATCCCATGTAAATTCAAGTATGTGGACAACACACTTCTATATGCTGCAAGTATCGAAGAAGCACTTTGGCATGCTTCCTCAAAACTTGTTCTCACATTGGAATTACCTTGAAGCCAGAGAAATTTACATTCTGCAAGAGAGAGATCGACTTTGTTGGCTTCCACCTAGACTGGGATAGTTACAAGCCTGCAGAAGAGCGTCTGTCTGCCATCAAAGCCCTTGCAATGCCCAATCAGCCCACCATCAAGGACATCAGGTCATGGTGTAGTGCTGAGAAATTAATTATGTATATTTCTACTTTTTTCCTAGGCTAGGGCCCATGTAGTGTGCGGGGGTGACCAGAATCTCAGTACCATGTGACTAACCCCTCCCCTTCCCCTCCTCTCCTCAGTGTCCTTTTGTCCTTGCTTTTTCCCCCCCCCCCTCTCAGCGTCACTGTGTTGACCACTTCTATAACAAATTTACCCCGTGAATAAACGTAATTTCTCCTGCTTGGCCAGGTTATAGAGGCGAATTTTTCACCTAATCCCAGAGAATGGGGAGCCCTTAATATGATAAAATTAATTCTATAATGGTAAGGTCTTAAACCAGCCCAAACAAATCCCAGATAATTACGCCGCGCCAATGAGGTTGACGAATCTGATAAGTCTTCTTTGCTTCGCTGCCCTGTCACCCCTGTTGCTACGCAAGCCGGGAAGAGATACCAGACTTTGACTAATTCCCCAATTGATTTCAAAAGTCCATTGAATTAAACTTCTTAAAGTAACAACTATAAAGTAAACAGTAACTTAATTATTCATATTTTTCATCCCTGAACTCACAACCTAGTCGCCCCCCCCCCCCCCCACTAAAAACAAAATTATAACTTAATAAATTTCCCCATTGGAAACCTTTATCCTTAGTTTCCCGCCGATTTCCTCACAAGCAAAGCCAGTCTCTCTCGGATTCTCCTCAGGTGAGCATGCAGTCTGATAGTCTCCCCCTCCATTCCTGTAATATTAAGTAAGTGTTTATTTAACAATAATTTTACTAAAGCCAGTCTCTCTCGGATTCTCCTCAGACCCTCTCGGATTCTCCTCAGATATTCCTGATGATAAACTGTTTTCTGAGTGGATAGATATTCGCATTTTTTCGTTTTTTTTTTGTTGGTTTTCTCCACGGGACTAGTGAAACCACCTGGTTCGAGATCACCGTGTGAGACTGTCCTCAGGTATATACATACTTTTTGGATATATATTTGTTATTTATTTATTTATTCTCTGGTCTCCCCCACAACTCAGTAGTCGCGAAAATATCTCCATTGTAGTTTTTATGTAATTGAAGAATACGCTACCATTTATTTTGTATTTCTGAATTGCTTTCTTTTTATTATTATTATTTCGGATTATTCCATTATTTATTAAAAATCATAAAAGTGTCAGTATTTGTATTTCTCTTAATCCAGTGATAGGATTTGTAATTATCGTGTGCCACAAGGGAACATCACACCCCTTAGAGGGCACTAAAATGGTTTGGGCTCATCAATTAGCTCGCCCCCTTCCTGGCCACTGCACTGCTGATGAAGTCCTTCAGAGAGTTGCTCAAGAAACCAGCAGGCAAAACAGTGTATCGGGACAGTCAGCTACAAGGGAAATTCCATCAAGCACAGGAAGTTATTTGCAGACTAGCCAGAGATGGCCTTGTGTATTATCACAAGTCACTGCTGATGGCAGCAGTTACTGACTGGACTAGAGACAATATTGGCTTCATTATTGGCTTCATGGTGCTACAACAACACTGCAGTTATACATCTGCAGAGACTCCCTTCTGCTGCAAAGGTGGGTGGAAGCTGGCACTGTGCAGCAGCTGTCACCTCACACTGGCTGAAGCAGGATATGCAGCCATGGAAGGTGAAGCACTAGCGGTGGTGTGGTGCCTCAGTAAGGCCAGGCTATTCCTGCTAGGATGTCTAAACTTTGTCATTGTGACCAACCATTGTCCTCTGGTAGGCCTCTTCAAAGACAGGGCATTGGGGGATGTCACCACCTCATGCCTCTTCCGCCTCAAGAAGACCTTACACCTTCACTTCACGATCAAGTATCTGCCTAGCAAGTCAAACTCAGTGGCAGACGCACTCTCTTGCTTTCCAGGCATCAGAGCGGGGTCCGACAGGGAAGATGGTGAGCAGGAAGAGGAGTTGCAGGTGGCCGTGTGTTTTGCCACACTCTCTGCTCTGAGCTGTGATGATTGCATCATGCTCAATGAAAACAACATGAGAGAAGCAGCCAGGGATGACCCTATATACCAGAGACTGCTGGCAAAGGTGCAGGCAAACGATTGGTGCACACACAAAGCACAGGAAGCCCCCTGCATGCATCCTTTCTTCACTGTGAGAGACTGGTTAGTGGTGATGAAGGAAATCGTCACGTAGACCTTCAAACAGGGTTGTGTATGTTTAGTCGTGCCAGATCCCCAGCAACACAAGGTGGCTGCACATCTACATGCGGGGCACCAAGGATTAGACTCGATGGTGAGGCGGGCCAGACAGTCTGTGTACTGGCCAGGCATGGAAGGTGACCTACAGTATCACCAGTCACGTTGCACAGACTATGAATGACACTCGACTTCCATCCCCCCCCCAAATACCCATTCCAGGCTGTGGTAGCAGACTTGTTCCAACTGGATGGGTATATGTACATGGCATATGCTGACTGCCTCATGGGCTGGCTAGAGGTAGCCCACTTCCCTGAGGATGCTCTATCTAGTAAAGTCATCATGCACCTATGGAGGCTCTTCAGGAGATGGGAGGACCCTGGAACATTTATCTACAGATGGAGGCATGAACTTGGCCAGCAATGAAGTGACAGAGTTCCTGCATAAGTGGGGCATGACAGCAAGAGTGTCCTCTGCACACTACCCTCAGTCTAATGGTAGGGCTGTGGCGGCAGTGAGAGTGGCAAAACGTGTGCTCAGAGGCAACACAGGTGCAGGAGGCAGCTTAGATTGTGACAAGGCAGCGCAGGCACTCCTCCAGTACCTCAACACACCACCGTGAGGTGTTAAGAAATCTCCTGCACAACTAGTCATGCATGAGTCGACAGTTACATGATGGCATTCCGGTCGCTCATCAGCACTACAAAGTGGAGCAGCAATGGAGGCGCATCCTTGGGGACAGCAAGGTGCACATGGCTCAGTCGCAAGCCCTCCTTCCAGCAGCTCGGGGAGAAATACCAAGACAGTTGCCAGCGCTTGGAGCAGGCAACATGGTGCTTATTCAGGACGCAGCCACGGGTATATGGAATAGGTCTGGCGTGGTCTTGGAGGCCAGACCATACAGGCAATACGCTGTCAGGCTGTCAGGCAGTGGCAGGGTGTCTGTCCGAAATCGCTGTCATCTCAAGCCCAGTATAACAGCCATACCGCCTACTCACACAGACTCCTCACCGCCAGTCAGCTTGTCATCAGAAGTGGAGAGACCTGTGCGAAAGTGGAAACAACCGGCATAGATGGAAGACTATGTTTGGTAACCTTAAGTAGGTTTTGCAAGTATCTGCTCCATGAACGTATTGTCACACACACACACACACACACACACACACACACACACATACACGCACACATACACACACATGTATACAGATACACAGCTGTTGTTATTTGCCCAAGTGAAAGATTAAATTTATATTTATGTTTTTCTTATTTCTCAGTGCCATATTTTTGTTTGTGTAGTTAATGTCATGGTCCATGCATGTATCATTCACTTAGGGGGGAGATGTTAGATGAATTAGTGGACATGGCAACAATATATTGCCGCTTCTGTCTGAGGCAGGAGGGGAGTTAGCGGGCAGTTGCTATCCTAACCTCACACTATTAGGATGTACTGTGTTTTGCCTCAATACATAAACCAAGAATTTCGGGATTTTCATTGAACTTCACACAAATTAACAGTCCCACATGAAATGGAACATTATAAAAAAACGCAAAGAAATTAAGGAATACTAGAAAAGATGAGTATAAAAGGAGTGTATATTGCACATATAAAGAGCAACAAGGGAATAAGGAACTTAAAAAACAGCTACTAGAAAAAAAGGAATAATGGAGAAACAGGATGGTTTATCAAAAACGGCCAACTGAGGAGATTTTTTTTTTTTTTGTAAATAAACCAAAAAACTAATGAAGTAAGAAATAACTTAAGTTTTAGTATAAAATTTATAAACGTACATGGACTAACAAAGGTAAAAGGAATTGAATTAGAAAAAAAAACTTAGACACCAGCACACTACTATGCTTAACTGAAACACAACAAAAATGGTTATCAGTAAATTTCAATGATGAAATAAGTTGAATAAACAGAATGAGGAAAATATCTGACAAGAAAGGTGGGTGGGAGAACTTTCAGGTTGATCTGAGTGAGAGAAGCTGGGACGATGAAAGTGTGCATGACGTGGAGCATCTGAATGAGAAACTGGTTGAGGACGTGAGGGGTGCTGCTGAGAACCAGATAGGGTTTGTGAGAGTAGGTAGAAGAAAGAATGTATGTAAACCATGGTGGAATGATGAAATCAGAGCAGCTAGGAAGGAGCAAAAGAGAATGAGTAGACAGTGTAGATGGCTGAGGAAAAAGAGGCATGAAAGCGATGAGGCAGAGAATGAGTATCAGAATGCATGGGCAGCGTATGTGAAGCAGCAGCGGTTGACAAGACGAATGATAATGAATGCTAAAGTGAAGAGTGAAAGGAGAGTGATTCAGTCTTTAAGGGAGAAAGGTATGGAAGGTGGCCATGAATGGTACAAGTTCATGAGAGGTGAGAATATGTCAGGCAATGTTGGTGTGGAGGGTGTAGTTATAACAGAGAAGGACGGAATCAGGGAGGCAATCAAAGGGTTCTGGGAAGAAGTAGGTGGGGTAGGTGAGATGTTTAGTGTGAGAGAAGGATGTGTAACACTGGAAAGGAAGAATGCAGATGAACTGGATGAAAGAATCAGTAGGGATGAAGTGGAGAGGTGTGTGAGAAGGCAGAAGAATGGCAAGGCAGCAGGTCCAGATGATATACCCTATGAGTTCTACAAGAATGGTGGGGAGGTAGTGATAGACAGAATGACTGAGTTATTCAACCGAGTGTGGGATGAAGAGAGAGTGCCAAGAAAGTGGAATGAGAGCCGAGTGTGTCTGTTGCATAAGGGAGGATTTAAGAGTAAGAATGAGCTGAAGAACTACAGGCCAATTGCATTAGTGAATACAATAGGTAAAGTTTTCAGTGCAGTGTTGAATGAGAGACTGTGTAAATGGATTGAGAGAGCTGGAGTGCTGGGTGAAGAACAGAATGGTTTTCGTAGGGACAGGAGAGCTGAGGAAAATATGTTTGTGGTGAATGAAATGATTGAGAAGAAAAAGAAGGATGGGGGTAAATTGTACCTAGGTTTTTTGGATATAGAGAAAGCTTATGATAGAGTGAACAGAGAAATGTTAGGTAGAGTCTTAGAAAAGATTGGATTGAGTGCAAAGATAATTAACATAGTGCAAAGTATGTATGTGGACACAAGAGCTAGATACAGGCTAGGAGACATAGAAACAGACTGGGTGAAGAGTGAGAGAGGAGTTAGGCAGGGCTGTATATTGTCACCAACCCTTTTTAGCCTGTATACAGAGGAGCTAGCAGCCAGGATGAGAAGAATGAATGTAGGGGTAAGTGTGGGGAATGATAAAGTATGTGTGCTCCTTTATGCAGATGACGTAGTTGTTATGAGTGAATCGGCAGATGAGCTTCAAAGTTTGTTGGATGTAGTGGATGGCTATGGTAAAGACTTTGGAGTAAGGTTTAGCAGTGAGAAAAGCAAAGTAATGATTGTGAATAGGTCAGAGGATTAAAGTAATGTGGTATGGAGACTTGGAGAGAATGAGTTGAGACAGGTGCAAGAATACAAGTACTTAGGGATGTGGATGAGTCCTAGTAGGTGTGCAAAGGCAAAGAATGAAAAGATAAGTATGGTAAACCAGTGGGTAGGTCGATTGGGAAGCGCGGCAAGGATGAGAGCAAGTAAGTATGATGTGTTGTGAGAAGTGTGGAAGAGTGTGGCTGTGCCATGTATAATGTATGGTATGGATGTGATTGCATGGAATGGCCAGAATAGAGTAGCAAGGATGGCACTGAGTGCACCGAGGTGCACAGCAGTTGAAGTCTTGAGAGGTGACATGGGATGGAGCACCTTCAGAGAAAGACTGACAAAAGCCACACTTAGGTACAAGATTAGGCTTGAGAGAATGGATGATGCAAGAATAGCAAGGAAGGTGTACCTGTGGAATGAAAGTGGAAGCAAATGGAGGAAGAGATGCATGAGAATGACAGACAGGAATGGATTGCAAGTTGTGTGGGCGATAAGAATGGCTGGTAGGAATCAAAATGAGCGTGAATGGGTGGTAACAAGAGGAGGCAGAGTGGGAGCCGAATGAGATGTGAGAAAATGGAAGAATGAGATAGACAAAGAAGTTAAATGTGTGGGACTGAATGAATGGAAGAATGAAATGGAAAGAAAGAAGACCCTGGAATGGTACAAGGAGAAAGAGGCCCCGAGGTATGAAAGGTGGTATGATGGAAGCCTGGGCGGTGATCTTCTCTTCCGAGCGAGGGCACAGTGTATGGATGTGAATGCAAGGAGTCACAGGTGGTCTGAGTCCCGCAGCAAAGTGTGCCAGATGTGTGACATGGGAGAGGATGAGACGGTGGAACATGTGGTGCTGGAGTGTGCGAAGTATGCCAGAGACAGGATTGAGATGATGCAAGTGATACTGACTGAGTTAGGGCATGATAGGAATGAAAGAGTGGAGAAGACGGGAAAGGAGTGGATGGTGTTGTTGCTGGGACTGTGTAGAGAGGCGAATGAAAGGATGATTGAGGCGGTGAAAGAGTTTCTGGAGAGAATGTGGCGTGCCAGGTGTATGAACAATTAGGATAGAGGATGCTGTTCGTTTCTCTTTTTTTTTTTCCTCTTCTACAGGAGTTGCCGATCCAAAGGCCTGGCTCAGGACTGATCCCGTGCCACCAGTACCGTCAAGATCAAGATCAAGATAAGCTGGTTGTCGCTGGAACTGACGGCTAATAAACGAACATAGTTTTTGTGTGTACAATTGAATGACAGCACGTTGTGACGAGCTAGGAGCGATGAGGTGCACCTGAAAAGTCAGAAAAGTGGATAAATCAAGCGCGAGTGAAGTGCAGGTGACATTGGTCTTGTGCAGTGGGGAGCAATGGAAGGTGCCAGCGGAGTGGTAACTCTCCTGCCGCTGCTGCTGAGCCTGGCTACGACATCCTGGGCACAATTGTTGCACGATATTCCAACCAAACCGGCGGCAAGAATCGGTATGTGGGAAACTTAGGGTATTATGGAAATAACCTTAATTTACTAATTTTGAGTGACTTTATGGGCTGAATTTTTAAAAATCATGATCTTCACAACGAAGGGACAAGTAATGGACTTAATTTAGTCAAATCTAAGTAAATATTAAGGAGAGGCACGTGGCCTATTTCCTATATTTTTTTTGGCTCCTACCCCCTTCAGTGTTGGGGACCTGGTGGGAAAGCTGGGTTTTCAGGTGGGGAAAGCTAATATAGAGCCAAACACCGCCCCTTACTACCAAAAGTAAATAGGAAGCTGTTTACTATTGCTGTGGGCCTATTCTTATTTACTGGTTTAGTTGGGTTAGTTTACTTAGGTTTAGTTAGGTTAGGATGCTAGCAGCAAGAGCAAGTTCAAGAACATGGCAGCCATCACAACAACAACAGCAGCAGTAAAGTAAAGGACCAGACTAAAGAACCCCAGGATCACACTTACTGTGAGAAGACTGGGAGGAAGGAGTAGGCAGGGCTGGATGAAGGAGAGCAGGACTGTGAGGAGAGGCATCTGACCATTAGGCAGGCTGTGGGCTGTGCCAGTAGGGTGCAGGAGGAGAGCAGCAGCAGTAAGATCAAGAAGGCAGACCAGGATAGAAAGGATCATTACAGCAGAAGGAAGGAGAAGGACAGCAATTGGATGGAGCAGAGGGAAAATGCCAGACCAAGGACAGGAACATGAATGGGAGTACGACACCACTCCTGAAGGAAGATACAGGAGGGTAGAAGGCCAAAGCTGAGGACACAGGGGAAGGCAGGAGGGAGAGTATGGATATTTGGAGATAGTGTCATGAGGGGAGTAAGTAAAGAGATCTTGTTGTCAAAAGGTGGTTATAAGGTAATGGGCAAGAGTAGACCTGGGGCCAACATCAGGGTTATTTATGAGATAGTGAAGGAACACCTCAGGGAAATGGGACTTGAGGACTTGGTGGTGATCGAGGGAGGAGGGATGTGCAGCCCCATGAGGCAGGATGAGGGTTGAAAATTTGGCCAGGAAAGGAGATGGGTGAACAGGAGATACATAGGGAAGCTAGAAGAATGGGAGTGTGATGGACTGCAGTTGTGGGAAAAGATGAATTGGAGGCAGGTGTGGTCACTGGATAGCATCCACATGTCCAACATAGGGAAGATATAGGTAGCCTGGAATGTGATAGAGTGGGCCCAGCACTGGGAGGACACCCGGCAGGAATAGAAGGCACAGAAAGGAGGCTATTGATAGAAGAAGGGAGAGACTATGACGTGATAGGAGTAGGTGAGACAGGGTGGCATGACAGCATTGAGTGGAATGAAGGAGATTGGTTAGTCTTAGGCAGAGAGAGAAGAAAGGAGGAGGGATGGGGATGATTATGAGGGAAAAGGAAGGTAGGAGTGTGGAAGAAATCAAGATAACAAGGGAAATGGAAGGTAGACTAGGTCACAATGAGGGTGACATCCTAACAGTGAAGATCACAGAGCATGGGACTGAGTGGTGGGTGACTGGTATATATGGGAGTAGAGAGCCAGAGGAATGATGAGGATAACAGGAAACTTCATGAGGCAGTGACTAGCTTGAAAGAGAGAGTAGGATAAAATAAATGGGTTGTAATGGGTGATCTAAATGGACATATAGGATTAATGTAGGAAACAGTGAACTGAAATGGGCAGCTGATCTTAGATTTCACTGCCAACATGGGAATGAGGATCAAAAACTGTGAGTTAGAAAACCCTGTAACATGGAGAGATAGGAGAGGTGAGTCTGCAATAGATTGTATCATAGTAAATGAACAGGTAGAACAACAGGGATGTAGGATATGGAAAAATGAAGGAATAGATGTTTCAGATCACTTTTTCATAGGCATTATCATTGGGAAGACCGTTAGGAAGGAAGTGTGGAAAGAGAATTGGAACTTAAAGAATGCAGACTGGGTGAAGTACTGTAAAGAAATGGAAGAAATTATGGCAGGAGAGAGAGAAGAGGTGAAAAACAGATGAAAATAAATGAAGGAAAAGCCAGGAAGATGACAGGAATGATAATGAATGCAGTGAGTAGGATAGTCAATAAGTATGAGGGAGGCAGAAGTTTATGGAAGGGAATGACAATATCTTACTGCTTTTATGGGTCTGAAATTACCAACTACCAGGAGGGAGACTTAGTAAGATTAGAGGAGACCCAAAATATAGTAGGTAGGTGGGGGCTAGGTGTTCCATGCAACACAGCAGTAGAAGCTGTCAAAGGAGAGATGGGGTGGAGCACCGTCGGAGAGAGGATAATTAAAGGGAAGCGGAGCTTTTTGAAGAAGATAGAAGGACTTGATGAGGATAGGTGGATGAAACAGGTAGTGAGAGAAAACTCTGTTAGGTCTTCATGGAGGAGGAAAATGCATAAGTGGAAAAGGAGGGAAAATCTTGATGAGGATAGGTATGATGTAGTAGGATAGGACACAGAGAGGTGAGGAAAAGGATAGAAAAAGGTGGTTTAGTTAGATGGCAGGTAGGGATAGAAACAAAGTCTTGAGTCTTGGGTTGTTGAGGCTGCACCCCCTGCCTAAGAATTTGGATATGGGAGACAAAATTTCCTCATAACTGGTACAAGTGGAAGGAGAGACCTGAGGTGCTCCACTGGCATGTAGGAGATTGGGGTAGCAAGTTGTTAGTGAAGGCAAGGACAGGGATGCTGAAGGTGAAAGCTAGGAACAGGGATGAGCTGGGCCAGATATGTAACATGTGTAGAGGGGTGAAGGAGACTGTGGAACATTTCCTGGTTGAGTGTGTCAGGTATGAAGAGAGAGACAGGTTGATAGGAGAAGATGAGTGGAATAGGAGGAGGATGGTGGAGTCCTAACAGTGCTGGGTCAAGGGGCGGAGAGAGAGAAAAAGAGATGATAGTAAGGGTGATGAAAGAGTTCCTAGTACAGGTGTGGAGGAAATGTAATATGTTAGATGTATAGTTTTGTTCCCTGTGATGTGCTCGCCTATCAAACGATAAAAAGCAGAAGAGATCACAAGAAGAAGAAGAAGTAGTAGGCAGCTTCCTATTTATTTTTGGTGTTAAGAGATGGCATTTGGCTCTATTTTAGATTCCCCAGCTCAAAACTCCACCTTCCTACCAAGTCCCCAAGAATGTAGGGGGTAGGACCCGAAAAAAAAAAAAAATAGGTAATAGGACTGCGTGCCTCTTTTTAATATTTACCCAAAACCAACTTAGCCTAACTCTTGGGTAAAAATGCTAATATTATTTCAGTATTGTCTGAGACTTAATATTTCAGCTGGAATGATTCCTTGAGGGCAGAGTTGTTATCTGATTTTTTTTCTGTCCCTTATTTACACAATCATTCAACTTTGGAAATTTCTGTTTATGCCTTTTTTTGAGGAGGAAGCCTGTTTTTTTTTTTTTTTCAATCAGTCAGTAGCTTCCTGTTGACTTTTCTTTTGGTATTATTTTAGAATTACATCATCATATTCTGCAAAATTGGGAATGTGATTTTTGCATAACTTACTGGATTCTAAGGAACTATGTCTCTCTGAGTTTCCATGAGCTCAGCTCTTCCCCAGCAAGTGTGGGGATTTCTGGGAGTGTGGGGTTTTTGAGTGGCAGAGATGAAAGATGCTGATTTTTTAGTAAAACAAGGGATAGAATGGTTGGCAAGACAATTTTGGTCAGGTCATGCATACAATGTCAGGTTTTACTGATAAATATAGAATGTAAATGTGAATAAACATCCCTAGATACTGGCTTTTCCCCAAAAAATTCCCTAGACCAGATCCTAGGGTAATAACATTATCCTAGGATCATTAAGTTAGGTTAATATCCTTGGGGAGGTCCAGGGGGCACAGCCCCTGTTAGGTTAGGTTAGAATAGTATCCCTGAGGGGTTGTTGAGGGTGCACCCCCTGCCTAAGATTTTTGGATATGGGAGACAAAATTTCTTCATAAGTTTCATTTCATTTCATTTCATATACATATGTAGGGATTTTCCCTAGATATCTAAGAAAATCCCTAGCCATGTTTATGACTTCTAGGCCATATTTATCACCAAATTTTGCCACTTCGTCTCTCTCACCTGAATACCCTGCATTCCCACATAGGGATAGGGATAGGGGGATTATGGTGTTATTCTAAAAATTTACCTCACCTTCTTTAGTGATTTAAGTGTTGAATTAGCTAATGTTTGGTTAGAAGGTGTTCACTAGCTTTCAGGATTTTTTTTTCTAGTAAGTTTTCAAGTGTCTTTTAGTAGATTAATTGAGGTTTTGTCTCTCCAGGTCTGGATTGACAAACTTTTGTCTTTTTGATAACTTTGCATGCTATGTTTGTATTTGTTTTCTATATTTTTTTCTAGTAATTGATTGTTCTGATTTTTTTTGTGTGATGAACCCTGTTGCAAGTTGGTCTTGATTCATCTTCATTCTTTATCAGAGAGTGTTAAAGAACACAGTAGTGGGCAGTGATGTGAAGAAGAGGGTTGTAGAATAAAATGTAATTTAAAAAGAATGTGTGGCAAGTCTCATCATACAAAATGACCACAATATAAAAAAAATGGCACAAAAAGCTAATGTAGAAAATGATTGTATCATCTTTCAATAACCTAACACTATTCTATTCTATTCTATTCTATTCTATTCTATTCTATGGAATATCTGTCACAAAGGTTTACTTACTAAGATACAGGGTAGTCAGAATTTTATTGTCATCTTTTCTGTTTCTTGCTATCTCTTGGAACTGTACCTATTTTTGTTCACTAGTCAGATCAAGTAAAATATTTTTCCAGTTTTAAGATATTGACAACATAAAGGTGTGGGAGAAAATAGAAAATTTAATATATAGGGGCTGGCCACTTGCCCAGGGATGTAGAGGTCACCAGCATCAAGTAAATACACCTCATCCCAGCTTTACGATGTTCCACTATACAATATTTTGCTTATACAGTTACCTTTCATTACTACCCTTGGCTCATTATGTGATACTTTATGCTCTCCATTGCAGTCTATGATTGCCTTTTGTTAGTACCCTTAGCTTGCTGTGTTATGCTCACCATTACGAATGTCAATTTCAGCGCCACCAATTGGAGAGACCCCACACTAATGCTTCTGTTCTTCCCATGGTTTCACACCATTCATCTAACCTTGTGAATGCTTGAGTGAGTGATTGTGCTTCACCTACCCTTGTTTATTGTGCCAGGCCCTATCTAAGTGTGTAGCCATCTCTGCTAAATATCCTGCATCATCTTATGCTGTAAAAGGCTCCAAAAAAGTCCTGTAAAAGCCCAAGTATTAACACAAAGCTGAAGATCATCAACTGTAGCGATGGTGGTGAGGAGGCAAGCTCAATTGCCTGGACCCTCTGTTTGCCCCAGTTTTTTATGCTTTTGTATCTTTTATTGCTTCATTTATTTCCATAATAGGATATACATAACTTAATCTAATAGGATATATACAAATATATAGTGGAACCTTTGTTACTTAATGGCTCCCTTTTCGGACAAATCAGTTTATGAATAAAATTTTGAACTTGTAATTGCTTTGGTTACCATACCATAATTCAGATTTCGAACAAGCTGCACAGCAGCTTGCACACATGTGATCAGTGTGTGTGTCAGTCATGCCCCAGCCCTCACTCAGTGCACATCCTTTCCATACTGTTCTCTTTGTGAAGACATTTCTCTTGCTGTGCATTATTTCCAGTGCATATATTTTGTTATTCCATAAGCAACCATATGATCCAGAAAAGTTACTAGAAGTGGAAAAGGCAGTGATGAGTGGCAGTGGCAGTGGTGACACATTGTGTCCCCACTCTCTCCGAGGCTTGAGAAAAAACATTGGGAACTGTGTTTGTTGGGATAACAGCTAGAAGTCTCAAACCTGATCTCCAGTACTTTACTCACCCCAAGCTGATTATCATATCATTGGATTTTTGTGCTTGTATAATGAAAACAGTCCCTAATTTACTGATCTCATACCATTTGTCTCTCGTATATTGAATGCTCCTATAACATGACTTCCCTGTATGATTTTACACACAAAGAGCTATAATAAAAGTTTAAAAAAGCAAGGAAAATAGGCTGCTGCCTCTCTCTCAGGCATGCTAGCTACTGCGTCACCATGCTGTGTCCAGGTGTGTGTGTGTGTGTGTGTGTGTGTGTGTGTGTGTGTGTGTGTGTGTGTGTGTGTGTGTTTACCTAGTTTACCTAGTTGTGTTTTACAGGAAAAGAGCTATACTCGTGCTGTCCTGTCTCCATGTCAATAAGCATCCAGCTTAACTTTAAATTCATGAATATTTTTTGCTTGTACCACTGTTTCATCTAAGTTGTTCCATATTTCTATGCTTCTATTTGGGAAACCATATTTCTTGACATCCCTTCTACTCGCTGTTTTCTTCAATTTCACTCCATGTCCTCTTGTATCTCTTGAGTCCCACACAAATAAGTCTTCTTTGTCAACTTGATCCTTACCCTTTAAAGCTCTATATATAGCAATCAGGTCTCCTCTTTCTCTTCTCTTTTGTAATGATTGAAGCTTCAATCTCCTTAATCTTTCTTCATAGGTTAAATCTCTCAAACTTGGTACCAATTTGGTTGCAGCTCTTTGGATCCTTTCTATTTTCCTTATTTTCTTTTTATTATGGGGTGACCAAACAATTGTGGCATATTCCAGTTTTAGTCAAATCACATATTCCATCAACTTTTTCATCATCTCTTCATCCATATAAGCAAATGCCCCTTTCATCTTTCTTAGTAACTCATAAGTTTCCCCAACTATTTTGTTTACATGTTTTACTGGTGATAAATGATCACTTATTGTAATTCCCAAGTCTTTTCTTCTTTGGTTTTCTTAATTTCCACTTCTCCCATGGTGTAGGAACTTGTCAATCTTCTTTTGCTTTTTCCTGATTCCATCACCTTGCATTGCTTTGCATTGAATTCCATTTCCCATTTCTTACTCCACTTATATATCTTATTTAGATCTTTCTGTAATATTTCACAATCCATATTGTTTTCCACTCTTCAATAATTTTGTATCGTCTGCAAATAGACTTATATAACTGTCAACCTCATCCACCATATCGTTGACATACACCAGAAACATTACGGGGGCTAAGACTGTCCCCTGTGGTACTCCACTTGTAACTCTACACCATTCTGATTTTTCTCCCTTTATTACTGTTCTCGTTCCTCTATCCCTCAAGAAGTCTGTAATCCAATTCAATGTGTTTCCTTGCAAACCCCCTATATTTTGAATTTTCCATAGCAGTCTGGTGTGGTACCTTATCAAATGCTTTTTTTAGGTCTAAATAAACATGGTTTGCCCAACCCTCTCTCTCTCTTGAGTTATATCAATTGCTCTACTATAAGAGCTCACTAAATTCGTGACACAAGATCTTCCACTTCATAAACCAAATTGTCTGCAAGTCAATGTATGTGTTTCTTCTGAATATTCCATCCATCTGTTTTTAACTATTCTTTCTGCTATTTTTGCCACCACACTTATTAGGGACACTGTAATCTGTCCATGTATGGAGTATGCTTCACATGTCTGGGGGGTTCCACTCATACTGCTCTTCTAGACAGGGTGGAATCAAAAGCTTTTCGTCTCATCAACTCCTCTCCTCTAACTGACTGTCTTCAGTCTCTCTCTCACTGCCGCAATGTTGCATATCTAGCTGTCTTCTACCACTATTTTCATGCTAACTGCTCTTCTGATCTTGCTAACTGCATGCCTCCCCTCCTTCCGCGGCCTCGCTGCACAAGGCTTTCTTTCTCTCACCCCTATTCTGTCCACCTCTCTAACGCAAGAGTTAACCAGTATTCTCAATCATTCATCCCTTTCTCTGGTAAACTCTGGAACTCCCTGCCTGCTTCTGTATTTCCACCTTCCTACGACTTGAATTCCTTCAAGAGGGAGGTTTCAAGACACTTATCCACCAATTTTTGACCACTGCTTTGACCCTTTTATGGGACTGGCATTTCAGTGGGCATTTTTTTATTAGATTTTTGTTGCCCTTGGCCAGTATCCTTCCTACATGAAAAAAAAAAAAAAAAATTCAATGGATCTTCTTTATTACCTCCTTTAAAAATGGGCACAATATTGGCTCTCTTCCAGTCTAGAGGAATTTTTCCTTCCTTAAAAGAACATACTGTGGTATTGTGCATACCTTCTGCCAGTTGTTCACAACATTCCTTAAGTATCCATTTGGACACTCCATCTTGTCCTTGAGCCTTATTTACATCCAATTCTTTCATAATCTTTTTAATTTCACTTATGTCCACCTGTATCTCTCTCATCACATTGTCTTTGGTAAATACTGTGTGTGTGTGTGTGTGTGTGTGTGTGTGTGTGTGTGTGTGTGTGTGTGTGAGAGAGAGAGAGAGAGAGAGAGAGAGAGAGAGAGAGAGAGAGAGAGAGAGAGAGAGAGAGAGAGAGAGCGCAGCAGCAGCAGCAGTTGCAGCAGCAGCAACAACAGCAGAAGCAGCGGCAGCAGCAGCAACAAAAGCAGATACCACAGCGGCAGAAGCAGCTGTCGTAGCAGCAGCAACTACAACAGCAGCAGGGAACATTGCCCATGGGTATGTGAATACTACCAAGGCTGTTTTCACTCCTCTCTGAACTTTTGCGACAGGCTAGCTGATGAAAGGCAGCAGGAGTTGGTGCAGGCAGTGAGGCAGAGCAGCCAGGAGATCTTGCTTGCTCTGCATAGTGTGGCTAGGCAGCTGAGGGGGCCTGGACCCACCCTGATTCCTCATCATGGACTCCCAGCCTTCCAGTCCTACTGGCCCCTCATCCCATCTGCCCCAACTCTCCACTATGGTGGCATGCCGCATCACATCCTACCCATACAATTTGCCCAACAGCGAGCTGACAATAGTGTCAGCTAATATGAGAGGATTTCACACAAACATTGGTGAACTCACACACACTGTTATAACCAGACACAGGGCAGACATTGTGTTTGTGTGTGGAACCTTCCAGGACGTCAGTGTGCCACAGACCTATGCCCATGTGCGAGGGTACTCGCCGTGGCTGAGAAAAAACCATTCCATGCAGCAAAGGGACATGGCATTCTGTCATAAAGACACTGTGAATGTCCAGGTGGTGGAGCCTCCAGTGCCTGTGCCCAGGAAACTGAAGATACTGATGCTGAAGGTGACTAATAGTGACAGTAAAAGTGTGTTGCTTGTTGGCTGCTATTGTCCCAGTCCCCCTTGCAGGGGACAGCAGAGATAGATTTTTTGATAGCAAACCTGGATGCTATGATAACAGCCAGCCAGTGTGACAAAGTGGTGATAATGGAGGATTTGAACTAACACACTGTGCACAATGCCTTCAACATCTTACTGGTGGAGCATGACCTACAGAACTTCGCCATCTTCCCCACACACAGGTCTGGGTCATTCCTGGACTCGATGGTGATGAACCTCCTTGCCTACACTGTTCACTGCTCACTGCTGGACTTTGTGAGCACCTCAGACCATGTGGCTGTGCTCACCAAGCTCCACTTCTGCAGGCCATGTGAAGAGTGCACCACCTGCATCCTCTGGAAGTGGGAGGCTGCAAGCTGGGGAGCACTGCAAGCTGCTCTGAGGGGGGAGGGATTGGCAGGACTTGCTGCATGGTGACACTGACCTGCAGGCGAGGTGGCTCACCAAGATTCTCCACGCTCTTCAGGCCTGCTGTGTGCCACACTCCCAGTACAAAACAAAGGTTTCTGACCAACCTTGGTTTGGGCATGAGTGTCGCACTGCCTCTGACACCAAGTACCATGCCTGGCGAGCCTACAAGAGGCACCCAATAATGCAGAACAGGCGAAAGCATTGTGAGATGGCCCAGTGTATGAGGGACACTCAGGAGTGCACTGCAGAACAGTGAAGGGAGAACCTCAGGGGAAAACTGAGAGGTGGTCAAGTGGGGACAAAGAGGTGGTGGAGCCTTGTGAAGGAGCAGAAGTGTGACAAGCGAGTCACCACCATCTCTTCTCTCATGCAGGAGGATGGCAGCATGGCTCACACTGCACAGGACAAGGCAAACCTATTGGCCAAGCACTTTGCTGGAAAAATGTGCATCCTCAACCCTGAGAAAACTCCCACTCTCCCAGAAATAATAAAATACAAATTAGTGTTAGTCACAACAAGTGAAGCTGAGGTGAGGAAAGTACTGTTAAACCTGGACAAGGAAAAGGCTGTGGTGCCAGATAAAATCAGTCCCTGCCTGCTTTGACAGTATGTCAGTAAATTGGTGCACCCACTTGCCTCACTTTTCAATCAGTGTTTCCAGAATAGCAAGTGGCCAAAAATCTGGAAAACTAGCAGTGTTGTGCCAGTGTACAAAAAAAGTGATAAAAGTGACTCTAAAAATTACCTTTCTGTGTCCCTACTACTGGTGATGCATTACCTGCTTTGCACCAGGCAATTTGGCTTCAGGCAAGGCTGCTCAGCGGCTGACCTGCACCTGTTGCTGACAACTGACCTCAGTGCTGCCCTGGACCAAGGCAAGGCCACTGCTGTCATGACACTGGACATAGAGGGCACATCTGACTGGGTGTGGCATACAGCCCTGCTCAACAAACTCTGTGCTGCATGCATAAATGGGCCCCTCCTGTCACTCCTCAGTGACTACATGAGGGTGAGTATTGGAGGTTGAGAGTCAGAGGTGCAGCCTGTCAAAGCAGGTGTCCCTCAGGAGAGCTGCCTCAGCCCCCTGCTGTGGAATCTATATAAAAATGACCTGTTGCACCTCCTTCCCATTGCCAGGGCCTATGCAGATGATCTCATGCTGACCCACAGCTTCGGCTCAGGGGAGGAAGC
>NC_087176.1:18309090-18316590 GCF_035594125.1 Scylla paramamosain
TGGGCATTGGTCTTTGAGATTAGCCTACTGTCAAATCCTGGACCAGATCAATTAATCTGAGTACATAGCATTCTCTCCTTATTCTTTCATCATATTAGCAGCAGCAAAGCATCACCTGCACAGCCATCGCTAATGTATAGCATAAATGGGAATCTCCTTAATCTAGTCAGCATGTATGGAGGAAATAAAACTTGAAATGTTTCATATCAATATCTTGTACATTTATTGAATTTTTAACACAAAAAAAAAAAAAAAATCCATAAATTGGAATTCTGTAAGTTGGAATTCAACATAAGTCCGCAAGGCAACAAAATATTGAATTATCAAAAGAATTGTCTAAGGAGGTGATTTCAGCAAATTTTTTTGCAAGTCAGCACCATGTTGACTTGACCACATCAAGCCAGACCAAACTTGGCATAACCTACACAGTAATCATTAGTGTGTAGGTTATGACATGATAATAAGAAAAGTTACTGGTTCTGGTTCTGGTTGAAGGTTGGGAGGTTTAGCCTTTGCAATGGAATCTCCTTGATGCAGAGTTATGTGTAGTTTCTTTTTGTGGTCTCACCTGGTCTCATGTTTCTCTCAAACGTCTTTTAATTTTCCTTGTACTTTTCTCTATTCTTCCAGAAACCATATAATTTTTTTTTCTAAATACTACTCTTGTCAAAAAAGGAGCTCACTAGTAATCCAGTCTCATTTTTCTGTATACAGTCTTTGTAATTTATCCATAAAGACTCTACATAAATAGATAATGAATATTGGATTACTGTTGAGGTTTTTGACAACAGCATTATTGAAACAAATAAACACTATACAGTTTTTGGAAGAAAAGAAAAGTACTAGAAAAATTAAATGATGTTGGAGAGAAACAAGACAGATCAGACTGTAAAAAGAAGCCATAAACAAAACAACATCTAGGATATGCAATTGCAAAGCTCTCCCAACCTATCAGAACCAGCAGCCCTTCATAGCATCATGTCCTTGACCAAGGTGAAAGGGGAGGCTCTAGCAGGAGGAAGGGGATTAAACTGAAAACAGAAGGGCTTTCCAAGCTTTCTTTCTTTTTTTTTTTTTTTGTGACATTTTATGCAAGTCAGAATTTCAGTAAGTTGATATGCTGAGCCCCTATTATGCCAACACGAGGTGTTTTTGTAAATAAACAAAAACTTTTTGTCAGGGAATTATAAACACACTTTCATCAACAGTACATTAAGGTAATTCCTCACTGTATACCAGTACATGTGGCTAAAGCAGCCACCATACTACCATACTATACATACAATACATACTCGTACATGTCAGAATTTTCATGTTATAATCCTTGATGTGAGACTTGAAGATGAAGAGGGTAACCATTGCATTTAATGAAAACAAATTAAATGGATTGCTTATGAACAGGGTTATGAATACTAGAGCTGTAAGTGACATGCTTGCCTTGTATGTATAATGTTGACTGAATGATTTAATTTATGCATTAGGAGTTAGTACAACTTATTTCATACACATAGAAATTATAAATAATGCCAACTCTCACAAGGATAGCCCATAAAAGTTTCTTGTAATATATATTCAGTGGCATAAAAGGGGGACTGGATAGAGGTAGAGTGGTATAGGGGATGTAATAAGGGTGATGTAAGCAAAATTCTCAGGATGAGTAATCAGAATTGAATGAGAGATAATGGGTTCAAGCTTGAAAAAGTTAGATTTAAAAACGACTTCAGAAGGCATTGGTTCTCAAGTAGTAGTAGATGCTTGGAATGGAGTCAGTAACAAGGTTTTTTAGTGCTGAGTCAACAGAGAACTTTAAAAGGAGATTACACAAATTTATGTATGAGGATGATAGGTGGAGATAGGTAGCAATGTTTCATATATAGCCTGACCAAAGATAAGATATTTTAAGTATAGCTCAGCAAGCACTTGTTTTTCCCCACAATGCGTCATGCCATGTATCCGTAATGTCACATCTGTAAAAACAAATACGTCACTGGAGATCCTGCCAACTTGGCCTTCAAGACACTCAAACACAGGTCTTCCTCCAGAAGACTGGAGAACTCACTAGAATCTAACCAGCTAACTTAACTGCTACCAGCACCTTCAGGGCATTAGAGGCTGTTGCACCACAGCCTGCATGGCCCCATCAAATATCCAACAAGAACAACAACTGGAGACCCTGGGTAGTGTTGTGTGTAAAAGTGTACCTTGCACTCCACACTCCTCTGTTATCTTTGCTCAAACTTGTGTATGAAAGGGTGTATGGGGCTGATATCCCAACCAGAGCAAGCATGATCATGAGTGAGTGTCACCAGGCAGCAGTGCCAGACGACCCCTTCTCACACATAGGAGCAATATCAAATATGTTTACAGTGTCATTCTATATACATAAACATGCAATGAGATTATATAATATACCTTTAGACAGAATTCCTAGTAACACAGGTAAAATTGAACTATATTCATGAACAAAAGTATGTAAGTTGATTTTCTAGTGAATTGGCATTTAGATTTATTTGGTCATCTCAAGATTTCCAAAAAAGTATACCATTGATCGCAAGCGTATTAATGTAGACAGTGAAAATGGAGGCAACATGTCTGTGCCACTTGAAGCTCCAAATTACATATATCAACTTCCTAGTATGTGGAATTAACAATTTTAATTGAAAATAGGCAACTTGAGTGTCCTGGCAAGAGTAATGCTATATATCTAACCAAAACAAACATCTGACTGGCTGGCCTTAGTTGAAGTTGACAAACATGTAGTTGGACAACCAGTTAATTCCTGCTGCATTGTCGATGAAGCTACTCCATGAACCTGTGGCTTCCTGTATTCCTCTCCCACTATGCCAGAGCAGTCCTGAGAGATGTTTGTTTTGGTGTTCGATTACTTTGCCATGTCACTTGCTTCCTGAAAGAGATGCTAAAATCCCCACAAAAATAACTTTCCCCATATATCACGATGTTACAGAGTATGTTATGTCACACTATATAATACAGTCTTATTTTTAATCTTTTTCAGTGTCCAAGTCAATAGATTTGCTGTATCTGAAATACTGATAACAATATTACTAAATAATCACAAAAAATATTTGTTATGAGTAACTTCTCTTAAAATTATCCATACAAGATATTTAAAAGTCAGCGCAGAATTTAGAAAGTATCATAATGATCAATGTTGTATGCATTTGTATGCACATGATATTTACAATAACAATATTTTAGCTCATGTCACTAGGGGACATGCAGTAGCAATGATATCTGGCAGATTAACTCTGAAAACTCCTCATCATGAGTATATACATATATAACACATCATCAGTAGTCTTATAATCTATTATTTATTGAATATTTGAAACCTCTGAGTACCTCTGTCTCACACAGTTCCATACAATATGGACATATCATCCTGCACTTTAACTTTTTTAAATAAATACTGTGAATTCCATGTTTATCTTGGTAGTGTAGAGAAAGGAATGACTCATGCTGTCCGAAATAATATCTCAGTGAGAAATGTTCTGTATAAACTAATTTGTTGGTCAGTTCCAATGTGGCATTGCTGATGTCCACTCTGAAAATCTTAATAAAATGTCATATTTCTTAATTATTTGATAATAACACATAGTGATTGTGGTAATGCATATCAGTAAAATAATGTCTACAATTTTGGCTGGAAGGAAAACATAGACTTACTGGAGGTTTCAAGTATTCAATAAATAATAGATTATAAGACTACTGATGATGCTTACTTGGTTCTCTTACCTGGAGGGCTTCCTTACGCCCACACATCAAATGATGGGAAATGGGAAGCTGTATCCTGCTGATGCACCAGCTCTAGTAAATACTTGCAATTAGGGAAAAAATAAAAAAAAATATCAGAACTGGCTGGATAGTGCACCATGAGTAGCGATAATAGGTTTTCATTGATGACAGTGAGGTGTCCATACATATTCAAAGTATGAGGTAATTTGCAAGTTCATGCTTAAATGTAGCCATATTTACACAACTAACAAGCCCAAAAGTCAATGTGTTCCAGAGGTCCATGTGTCTTATATTAAAAAATCTTTTCCAGACCTCAAGCTGTATTCTGGTGTGAGCATTTTTATAGTAGTGGTCTCTTGTGCAACTCAACAAGAGATGAGGAAATGAATCACCCCAAGAGATTGGCAAGTGACCAAGAAAAATCTGCCAATATTTAATAATGTCATGTCTGAATAATCTGCCCGTGACTGAGTACAAGGCTCTGAGAGTAGTCTGAATCCTCCATCCCATTTATTTCTCTTGTTCATCTCCTCTGAACTAACTCTAACTGCTTGTTACATACCCCAAATTCCATACAGAAGATGCATATTCTAATAATGGATGTATTTGAATGGTGAAAAGAGGAACTATGAAAAAACAATCACAGTTAATTGTAGATTTAAGAATACTGGTTGCTATTTCTGCTTTATGTATTGTATTGGATACCTGTTGATGAAATTTTAGTTTATAATCAATACACATTTGCAGGTCCATAGCAGAAAATTTAAATGGGAGAGATATATTATTGATATGATAATCAGCATCCTGGCCCAGCCCAGCACAGCCCAACCCAAAAAGCATTATTTGTAGTAAATCTTAAAGCTGTACATTTTGAGGAATTAAGTGAGAGTCCTCAAGACTCTGAGACCTGAGAGAGTGTGTTTATGTATCCCTGGCAGGACTGCACTGCACTCAGTACATTTTCTTTTGTACTTGCTTTGATAATGATATATAACTTTAAATCATCAGCAAATATCTTAGAAGCTGTAATGTTGCAACTACCTTGCGTTGTACACACTCATAATGACAATTGATCGTGCTTGCTCTGGTTGGGATATCAGCTCTATAGACTCTTTCATACATGAATTTGAGCAAAGATAACATAGAGGGTATGGAGCACAGACAATGTCACTGCCCCTGGTGCCCCACACAGCCGGACACACCAGAACACCCGCTGCTATACTGCCCTCATCACCATTCCCACATGAATACATTTTATGCTGACAAGGTAAAAACAATAACCTAAACAGAAAAATTAAAAGACTGAAAAATCACTTCTCTGTATAGCAAAATGCCTGCACAGTACAGTACTAAATATACAAGGCTACAGTATATTCCTCTTAACCTGGAAGAATTATTATTTTTTTTTCATAGAAGTAAAAACAAGTCATACCTGTGTTTAAATTGTTATTATAATGACTAGGGTCTAGGGTCAGTGTACTAACCTCTTCCATAGTACAATATTACCTATATATTCTTAATGAATATTAATACCACATCAATTTAAACTATTATATAACTCTTTAAGAGAAGACAACATGTGTAAATCCTAGAAAAATAACAAAAACGTGGAGAAAATATTTGGATTTGAACAAAACTCTTGCTGGCAAGCGTCTTGAGCATGCATCACCACCTTGACACCATAGAGAGCTTGACATCATGGCTGAGTTGATAATGTTCCACTGAATTAGCTTTATCTGTCTCTCATTCTCGGTCCCAATGGCTCCTTGCAGCTTTCCTTATTTTTATATGTTCATTCAAATAGAGTGGCAGATGAAGAGAATGGATTCAGTAATCAGGTTGTTACTGCTGAATTATCAGGGAGCTTTAAAAGAAGATTATATAAATTTATGGATGATGATAGGTGGAAATAGGTAGGAATGTTTCATAGGACTGCCACTTATAGGTCTGTCAGCTTTTTGCACCAAAACTTGTGTTCTTGTGTTCTTTTATTATAGACTGACTGTTTTCAGCTTCTTTCTCTTTCTTTCTCATTGCCACAATGTTGCATCTCTAGCTATCTTCTACTGCTATTTTCATGTTAACTGCTCTTCTGATCTTGCTAACTGCATGCCTTCCCTCCTCCCGCAGCCTTGCTGCACAAAACTTTCTCTCACACCTATTCTGTCCACCTCTTTAATACAAGAGTTAACCAGTATTCTTAATCATTCATCCCTTTCTCTGGTAAATTCTGGAACTCCCTGCCTGCTTATCTATTTCCACCTTCCTATGACTTGAACTCCTTCAAGAGGGAGGTTTCAAGACACTTATCCTTCAATTTTTGACTGCCACTTCAAACCCTATTTTGTGTTAGATTTATGTTGCCCTTGGCCGGTGTCCCTCCTACATAAAAAAAAAAAAAAAATCAAATAGATAGAAAGCATCCCTGTGATTGTCGTCTGATATGTTGCCCTTTCCACAGCGGTCATCGGGGGAGGCATTGGAGGCACTGCTGCGGCCTACTTCCTTCACGACCTCTTTGGGGACGAGGTGCTCATTGACCTGTATGAGCCAGATCACATTGGTGGGCGCCTGGCAACGCTTAGTGTGGCAGGTCAAGAGTATGAGGCTGGAGGCTCTGTCATCCACCCAGCCAACCAGTACATGAAAAATTTTGCTGCACAGTTTGGTGAGGTTCATTTATTTATTCCTGGTTTTCTAGCTCTTGAAATCCAAAAGCATATTCTCTCTCTCTCTCTCTCTCTCTCTCTCTCTCTCTCTCTCTCTCTCTCTCTCTCTCTCTCTCTCTCTCTCTCTCTCTCTCTCTCTCTCTCTCTCTCTCTGATATTAAGTTTAACAATTGAATGACATAATTTCTTACCAATGTCATATTATACATTGCACATTTACTTGTGTTGTCTTACACAGGAATCTGTCCACAGTTTTCCCTTTATATTTGCAAGAGTTAGGAGACACAACTATGTGGATTTTAGGCAGAGAGGTCCTATTATATGAGCATCCAATATACGAGAAACCAATGATACAACATGTGTAAATTAGGGACTGTTTTCTTTATACAAGTGCAAAAATCCAATGATGTGAGCTTCAGTCTGAGGCGAGTAAAATTACAAATTTTAAAATGTGCGCCTTCTTGTACCAAGCTGCTAACACATCCAGGCTGTATGGTGATGTACAATGATTCAGATACACAGAGAACGAGTTTATGAGCACTGGAAGACAAATGCGCACCCCTCCCTTGTCCCTCACCTACCATTCATTCCCCATGCCAGTTCTCTTTTAAACTGAACTCACTGTCTCCCAGACTCCTACCCTTACAGCCTTACTGTTCATTATTATACTCATCTCTATCATAATTTTTCCTGCAAGCATATTTACAGTAAATGTACAGTACAAGTATATTGTACAGTGCTTTATGTGATTGATTGATGCTTGGATGTGTTACAGTATTACTGTTAGCATGTTCTTTCATTTTGCTGTCTCAGGTGTGGTGTTGTGTGTGTGACTGACCATGTGGTGTATAGATTGTGCCTTATTTTGGTTCTCTAAAACTTACCTTTGACAAGGATCACAGAACCTAATCCCTTTTTTTCCCCATTAGTTATGTGTTTTGTTATACAAGAATTCGCTCTACGAGCAATTCAAATGGAATCTAACTGCTCATATCATTTGGACCTTCCTGTGTTTATGTAAGAGTCCTCTAGACTTTCAAACAAGAACACATGAAGGGATGTATGGAGTATGGTT
>NC_087176.1:18321590-18404090 GCF_035594125.1 Scylla paramamosain
TCCACTGTTCTTCTAAATCTATTAACAGTGGTGTTCCTCAAGGTTCTGTCCTGTCACCCACTCTCCTTCCTATTATTCATGAATGATCTTCTAAACCGAACTTCTTGTCCTATCCACTCCTATGCTGATGATACACCCTTCACTTTACCATGGTCTTTTCATAGATGCCTAACCCTTCAGGAAGTAAACAGTTCACGCAGGGAAATCACATAGTGCCTGACTTCTGATCTCTCTAAAATTTCTGATTGGGGCAGAGCAAACTTGGTATTGTTCAATGCCTCAAAAACTCAATTCCTTCATCTGTCAGCTGAACACAACCTTCCAGACAACTATCCCCTCTTCAATGCTCCCAACTATCCCTTATTCTACACTGAACATCCTTGGTCTGTCCTTTTCTTTTAATCTAAACTGGAAACTTCACATTTTATCTCTAGCTAAAACAGCTTCTGAGACATCTCTGCCAGTTTTTCTCACCTCCCCAGCTGCTAACTCTGTACAAGGGCCTTATCTGCCCATGTATGGATTATGCTTCACATGTCTGGAAGGGTTCCACTAATACTGCTCTTTTTGGCAGTGTGGAATCAAAAGCTTTTCGTCTCATCAGCTCCTATCCTCTAACTGACTGTCTTCAGTCTCTTTTTCATCACCGCAATGTAGCATCTCTATTTTCATGCTAACTGCTCTTCTCATCTAGCTAACTGCCTGCCTCCCCACCTCCTGCAGCCTCGCTGCACAAGACTTCCTTCTTTCTCTCACCCATATGCTGTTCCTATGCAAGAGTTAGCCAGTATTCTCAGTCCTTCAACATTTTCTGTGGTAAACTCAGGAACTCCCTGCCTGCTTCTGTATTTCTATCTTCCTATGACTTAAACTCCTTCAAGAGGGGAGGTTTTAAGACACTTACCCTTCAATTTTTGACTACTGCTTCGGACCTTATTTGGGGACCAGCATTTCAGTGTTCTTTTCTTTTATTAGATTTTTGTTTCCCTTGGCTGGTGTCCTTCCTACATTAAAAAAAAAAGCTGCATTTCTCTCTCTCTCTCTCTCTCTCTCTCTCTCTCTCTCTCTCTCTCTCTCTCTCTCTCTCTCTCTCTCTCTCTCTCTCTCCTCTCTCTCTCTCCTCTCTCTCTCTCTCTCTCTCTCTCTCTCTCTCTCTCTCTCTCTCTCTCTCTCTCTTCTATGTAGGAGGGACACTGGCCAAGGGCAACAAAAATCCAATAAAAAAAATGCCCACTGAAATGCCAGTCCCATAAAAGGGTCCAAAGTGGTAGTCAAAAATTGAATGATAAGTGTCTTGAAACCTCCCTCTTGAAGGAATTCAAGTCATAGGAAGGTGGAAATACAGAAGCAGGCAGGGAGTTCAAGAGTTTACCAGAGAAAGGCATGAATGATTGAGAATACTGGTTAACTTTTACATTAGAGAAGTGGACAGAATAGGGGTGAGAGAAAGAAGAAAGTCTTGTGCAGCGAGGCTGCGAGAGGAGGGGAGGCATGCAGTTAGCAAGATCAGAAGAGCAGTTAGCATGAAAATAGTAGTAGAAGACAGCTAGAGATGCAACATTGCGGCGATGAGAGAGAGGCCTGAAGACAGTCAGTTAAAGGAGAGGAGTTGATGAGACGAAAAGCTTTTGATTCCACCCTGTCTAGAAGAGCAGTATGAGTGGAACCCCCCAGACATGTGAAGCATGCTCCATACATGGACAGATAAGGCCCTTGTACAGAGTTAGCAACGGGGGGGGGGGGATGAGCAAAAACTGGCGGAGATGTCTCAGAACGCCTAACTTTATAGAAGCTGTTTTAGCTAGAAATGAGATGTGAAGATTCCAGTTCAGATTATAAGTAAAGGACAGACCGAGGATGTTTAGTGTTGAAGAGGGGGACAGTTGAGTGTCATTGAAGAAGAGGGGATAGTTGTCTGGAAGGTTGTGTCAAGTTGATAGATAGAGGAATTGAGTTTTTGAGGCATTGAACAATACCAAGTTTGCTCTGCCCCAATCAGAAATTTTAGAAAGATCAGAAGTCAAGCATTCTGTGGCTTCCCTGCATGAAATGTTTACTTTACTATGAAAAGATGTGGAGAAGTGCAGGGTGGTATCATCAGTGTAGGAGTGGATAGGACAAGAAGTTTGGTTTAGAAGATCATTAATGAATAATAAGAAGAGGGTGGGTGACAGGACAGAACCCTGAGGAACACCACTGTTAATAGATTTAGGAGAAGAGCAGTGACCGTCTACAACAGCAGCAATAGAACGGTCAGAAAGAAAACTTGAGATGAAGTTACAGAGAAAAGGATAGAAGCCGTAAGAGGGTAGTTTGGAAATCAAAGCCTTGTGCCAGACTCTATTAAAAAGTCTCACCAAAATCTCTAAAAGAGGATGACCAAGACTCAGTAAGGAAAGCCAGAAGATCACCAGTAGAGTGGCCTTGACGGAACCCATACTGGCAATCAGATAGAAGGTTGTGAAGTGATAGATGTTTAAGAATCTTTCTGTTGAAGATAGATTAAAAACTTTAGATAGGCAGGAAATTAAAGCAGTAGGACGGTAGTTTGAGGGATTAGATTGGTCACTCTTTTTAGGAACAGGCTGAATGTAGGCAAACTTCCAGCATGAAGGAAAGGTAGATGTTGACAGACAGAGCTGAAAGAGTTTGACTAGGCAAGGTGCAAGTATGGAGGCACAGTTTTGGAGAACAATAGGAGGGACCCCATCAGGTTCATAAGCCTTCCAAGGGTTTAGGCCAGCAAGGGCATGGAAAACATCATTGCGAAGAATTTTAATAGGTAACATGAAGTAGTCAGAGGGTGGAGGAGAGGGAGGAACAAGCCCAGAATCGTCCAAGGTAGAGTTTTTAGCAAAGGTTTGAGTGAAGAGTTCAGCTTTAGAAATAGATGTGATAGCTGTGATGCCATCAGGTTGAAATAAAGGAGAGAAAGAAGAAGAAGCAAAGTTATTGGAGATATTTTTGGCTAGTTGCCAGAAGTCATGAGGGGAGTTAGATCTTGAAAGGTTTTGACACTTTCTGTTAATGAAGGAGTTTTTGGCTAGTTGGAGAACAGACTTGGCATGGTTCTGGGTAGAAATATAAAGTGCATAAGATTCTAGTGATGGAAGGCTTAAATACCTTTTGTGGGCCACCTCTCTATCATGTATAGCATGAGAACAAGCTGTGTTAAACCAAGGTTTGGAAGGTTTAGGTCAAGAAAAAGAGTGAGGAATGTACGCCTCCATGCCAGACACTATCACCTCTGTTATGCGCTCAGCACACAAAGACGGATCTCTGACACGGAAGCAGTAGTCGTTCCAAGGAAAATCAGCAAAATACCTCCTCAGGTCCCCCCAACTAGCAGAGGCAAAACGCCAGAGGCACCTTCGCTTTAGGGGATCCTGAGGAGGGATTGGAGCAATAGGACAAGATACAGATATGAGATTGGGATCAGAGGAGCTCAACGGAGAAGAAAGGGTGACAGCATAAGCAGAAGGATTAGAGGTTAGGAAAAGGTCAAGAATGTTGGGCATATCTCCAAGACAGTCAGGAGTACGAGTAGGGTGTTGCACCAATTGCTCTAGGTCATGGAGGATAGCAAAGTTGAAGGCTAGTTCACCAGGATGGTCAGTGAACGGAGAGGAAAGCCAAAGGTGGTGGTGAACATTGAAGTCTCCAAGAATGGAGATCTCTGCGAAAGGGAAGAGGATCAGAATGTGCTCCACTTTGGAAGTTAAGCAGTCAAAGAATTTCTTATAGTCAGAGGAGTTAGGTGAGAGGTTTACAGCACAGATAAATTTAGTTTGAGAGTGACTCTGTAGTCGTAGCCAGATGGTGGAAAACTCAGAAGATTCAAGAGTGTGGGCATGAGAGCAGGTTAAGTCATTGCGCACATAAACGGAACATCCAGCTTTGGATCGAAAATGATGATAGAGAAAGTAGGAGGGAACAGAAAAGGGGCTACTGTCAGTTGCCTCAGACACCTGAGTTCCAGTGAGGAAAAGAAGATGAGGTTTAAAAGAGGAGAGGTGGTGTTGTACAGATTGAAAATTAGATCTTAGACTGCGTATGTTGGAGAAGTTAATGAAGAAAAAGTTGAGGGATGTGTCAAGACACTTAGGGTCGTTGACAGAAAGGCAGTCCAACCTGGGGATATTTATGGTCCTCTCCCCAGATGGGGACTCCAAGCTGGTGTAGGAGTCGCCATGATAATTTTGAAATTTTTGAGTGAAGGGTGTGTGTGCTATTAGGTGCTTGTAGTTTTGTGTGGAGGAAGAGAGTTGTCTTTAGAGGGCAGACTGTGACTGCCCCCTTGTGTTGTGAAACACAAAGGGAAATGTTCAGTGAGGTCACAGCTGGATTTAATGATAAGTTCACAACACCCCCTGAACAGTGCTTTAGAACTCACTGGGAGTAATTATTGTTTTGGCAGGTGTCTACTGCCTCCTCCTTTACAATAACTGAAAGAATAATTCAGCTCTTTGGGCTGAAAGACTGAGCTGTGGGGACATCTGGCAAAAGTCTGCAAATGTGTGAAACCATGAATTCGTGGGGGAACACTGTGCATCCACTACTCCACAGAACAAGAACAACGAAGCCAGGTCCATGGTAACAGACTGCAAATAAATCATCACATATAAACAACTCAATAACTGGAGTTATGGTGGGGCAAACAGTCAAGCTGCCTTTCACACTGTGCATTTGAGAAAAGGACAAATACAATATGGGCCATTACTAGATACTGAAATGCTGGCTGTGACAGGGCAACACATCAGAGAAACTGATCCAAGTCAGCCACCATGAGAAATTCACAATGACATGTGCACAAGCAGACTACCCTCAAACAATAGATAACTAAACCATACTTATTTTGAAATGGTCTTGTAAGTACAGTGATATATTCAGATACATTAATTCCCATCCAATCTTCTTTTGACCAGCATTGGCAGAACAATATTCAGCATGATTTATATTTTATTCATCATCACTCTTAACTTGCACATGGTTAAGGGCTTGTTATATAAGATACACCCATATGGTTAGCAAAAATCATATTTTTTAATTTTGTTTAAAGCATGTCATTATCATCTGAAAATAAGGGAAAAGTATGCAGAAATTGTGTAGAATCACTGGATAATATAGACACTTGAAATTTTGTGTACTCCAAGCTATTGCTCATAGGGTTCATCCATCCTTCTCCACGTCCCCCAGTCTCTCCATTAGAAGCAGTTGTCATGCATTTACTGTAATGGACTCTGCACTGCTATTTTTCACCATCTAATTTATTTTCTGTATCAAAGGGATGAAAAAGAAAACTTACTGTAGTGCTCATTACTTTTCAGTAACATAGCCTATATTGTCAGAAATATGGAGAGGCAGTGTAAAAAAATCATGCCAACACTTCATAATTATTTGATATCCAGACATGATTGTTAAAGGACACTATGTTCTCTAGTATAGTTGTGTGCATATATATTTACCTAGTATAATACAGGGTTTGAGCAGGGGTGATAGTGTCCTGTCTCCATATCTATATTCATCCAGCATTTCCTTAAATTTATGCACATTTGGTGCTGTAACAACCTCATTTAGACCATTCCAGATATCCACAGTTCTATGTGGAAAACTGTACTTCTTGATGTCTTTAAAACACTGACTCTTCCTGATCTTCTTTGAGTGCCCTCTCGTCCTTCCATCTTCACCTTCCAGCAACACCAGATCCTGTGTGTGTGTGTGTGTGTGTGTGTGTGTGTGTGTGTGTGTGTGTGTGTGTGAGAGGGGGGATGGGAGGAGAGACAGGAGGGCAGTTGGAAGTATGACTGACAGAGTTTGGGGGGTATGGGAGTTGGACAGGAGGGAAGGAAAATGTGAGGGGAAGTATCAATGGGGGGGTGGGATGGAAGAAAAGCAGGAGGAAGGAAGAAAGGTTGAGATGATAGTAATGGTGTAACCGCACTGGTGTGAACTTGCCCATGGATGGAGGAAGTGTGTGTGTGTGTGTGTGTGTGTGTGTGTGTGTGTGTGTGTTTGATGTTTACTTGCTTTATCCTCATATCTGTTATATGGCTGAGCAGTGGGATAAAAGCTTTCCACTGACTCTCATCCCTATTATACATGTTACTTGCTACAACTTTAATTTTTCCAACAAAGTGGTATCAAGGCACTTTCAACATCTTGTTTTTATTTTTACCTTTCAATCATTTATTTTTTATTCTTATTTTTTTTTTACCACTATTTGTTGTGACATTTGATCCACCTCCATCTGCCTGGAAAATGGAAATGGATGGACCTCTATGGGGGAGGTGTCATTTCATGGGGGTGTACACAGTCTCCTTTCCTTGATATGTCACTAGGTGTGTGCAGTATGTAGGAGAAGGTGGAGGGGAGGGATAGGAATGGAGGGAGAATGGATTGCGGTAATAAGGAGTTAAGGTGGGTGGGTAGAACACACACACACACACACACACACACACACGGTAATACAAATGAACAACAAAGACCGTCAATGAGATACACAGGCAGACTTACACAGAGCAGAGCAAGTGTTGAATTTCACATATTTAGATAGGCATATCCTGTCTTTACTCTCCAGACAAACACATCAATACCACAAAAACATAGCTGGATTTATAAGTAAGATGCTAATGTATAGAATGTGTGTGTGTGTGTGTGTGTGTGTGTGCAAAGAAATGAAAAATAAGAATATATAATTATCCAAGTAGCTGGTCCTCTCTCTCTCTCTCTCTCTCTCTCTCTCTCTCTCTCTCTCTCTCTCTCTCTCTCTCTCTCTCTCTCTCTCTCTCTCTCTCTCTCTCTCTCTCTCTCTCTCCTATCTCTCTCTAAAAAGTAAAAAATAATATCCTATGCATATGGGACAAACAATACATTCCTCATGACCAGTGACAGGCATTCTGGGTTTGGATTGTCACACTGCATGATAACACTTATAGAAAATATAAAACAAATAAAATTATATATCACATATAACCTTTTTGATTAGAATAGGAATGTGATAGTCTTTGAATCAATCCAAGACACTGGTACACAAGACTTTATACATTTACTGTATGTGGTGTCTTGGCAGCTTGGTAGGCAACTCATTGCATTGGTGCATGTGTAACACTGTTGTTGGGACTGTTTGAAAACAGTGTTTCCAGATTGTTTCTCAAATGTTTCCAAAATTCTTTCCAAATGTTTGCAAATAGTTTACAAACATTCAGAATACATTTGATAACAGGTTTTCATGGATGGATTGATGAGTGGATAGGTAGATGGATGAGTGAATAGATGGATGGATGGATGAGTGGATATATGCATAGATAGACAAGTGAATAGATGGAATGATGGACAGATGATATCGATGGAAGGAAGGAAGAATAGATAGGTAGATTGACGGATGGTTGAGTGGATGGAAGGAAAGTGGGAGGGAGGAAATGGGGAGGGCGAGAGGGGGAGTCTCAGCCATGGGTGATAGTTCACTGATAGTGAGGAAAGTTCAAAATAATGACAGTCATGTATTTGTTTAAGCCTAGCTTGAAATATGAACAATTATGTCAATTGACATCATAACCATCCTGGCCTTTCATTATGGGAACCTCAATTGGTGTCATTAACTGTGTACATGTTAAGAAATGAATCCTCTTTGTCATCATCATTGTTGAGAAAGGTGATTACAGGTTCCACAGCCTTGTGTATGTTGTCCATCAGTATACTTTTTCAAAAGCTTGAGATCTTCAAGCCGCAGCTGCCCACACTTTCTCTGTAACATAAAGCCTCACTTCCTCCAGCCTGGCCTGCAGGTCAGGCCAGATAAAACGATGCAGCAAGTAGTGCACATGGCATTTCATGCATCCCCACACCTGCTCAATAGAATTAAGTTCAGGTTGAACAGGTGGCAGGCAAATCACCTCATGGTCCCACACACAGATAATGTTGTACATCATATGCTGTGGTTTTGGCTAGGTCTGTTGGCAAATGTGCAGCAGCTGCAGCCATATGACAGCATATGGCAGCGTAGGGAAGGGTAGCCTGTGGTGCTCCAGGCACTTTTTCAGATCATCTTTCTTAGTCACTGTAGTGGCCAGTAGGGCAGTGATTTTACATCATCAGCTGACTGTGTTACAGTGCATTGTCCAGCATCAATATTAATTATTCAGTTAGTGATGGTAAGAGCTGCATTATCAGCCAGCAAAAGAAAAAGTTCACTGTTTATCTTGCTGTGGTAGTTGCCACTATTGTTCCTTGCAGGGAAGCAGAGGAATTCAGTGCAAATTCACTAGCCATGCCATCAGTGACCACATTGTTGTGGTAGTGTGATTCATGGTAATGCTGGTAGTGGTGGGAGCATCACTTGTCATTTAAGACTTTTTGGGGGCAAAGATGAGGGTGTGACATCACAACAATGTCACTGATACCTTCATATGTGTGGCAGACAGCCATGTCTTAAACACATTAATTTACAAGAGTAATTGACTTTTTTATTAACTTGTTACCCGATGATAGTGATGAAATTAGTATAGTGTCTAAAACATACTCTTTCAAAGCATGATCCTAATTCATCAGTTTGTTTGAGAGTTATTCTTGATAAACATTGTGACACTGCCCCTGAAATGCATAGTAGGGGAGTTAAATGAGGCAAGTATAATGAAGGAGGAGGTACAGGCAGTAGTAAGAGAGATGAAAAGTGGAAAAACACCAGGTTTGGATGGATGTGTATTGGAGTGTTTGAAGGCAGGTGGGGTCAGTGTTATAAAATGGTTAGTTAGATTGTTAAATGTGTTTTCTGACAAGCATGGTACTATTCTAATGGGCAATTGCATATGTAGTTACACTGTGTAAAGGAAAGTGGAATAGGCATGAGAGCTTTAATTACAGAGGTATCAGTTTATTGAATGTGGTAGGTAATGTGTATGGTAAGGTATTGATAAAGAGAATCAGGGAAGGTGTTGATGAAGTAATATAGGGTGTACAGTCAAGCCTATTAATTCTCCCCTTGTTGTGGAAGTCGGATTCAAGGCCAGTCAATTCTGGGCGCGTGCTCAAACAAGCCTCTGTCCCTCACATATGTGCATTGCTGTTTGAATAGTTTCAGTAACATTTATGCCAGGATATGTAAGGAGGAGCTTGTTCAAGCAAATGCCCAGAATTTACTGGCCTTAACTCTGGCTTCAAGTAAGCACAACTATACAAGGAGGCTTCAGAAGAGGGAGGGGCTGTGTGGATCAGGTGTTAATTGTGAAAAGTATTTAGCAAAAGGGAAAGAAGTATTCTGTGCTTTTATGGATTTAGAGAAGGTATATGACAAAATTGGTAGAGAAAGAATGTGGGGTGTCTTGAAGTTGTATGGTGTAGATCCTAGGTTGCTGAAAGGGTTGAAAAGTTTTTTTTGAGAATAGTAGAGCATGAACAAGGATAGGAAACAACACAAGTGAATGGTTTCCAATCAAGGTAGTGTTATGTCAGGGATGTGTAATGTCACCATGGGTGTTTAACATTTATATAGATGATGTTGTGAGAGCTAGAATATTGGGTAGAGGATTGGGTCTGGTAACAGCAGAGGGTGAAGAATGGAGTGTGAATCAATTATTGCAGATGACACAGCATTGGTGGCAGATACAGACGAGAATTTAACTTGGCTTTTAGAGGAGCTTGGATGGGTGTGCAGGAGAAGGAAACTGAAGGTCAAAGTAGGAAAGAGGTAATGAGGTACTCCAGGGAGGCAGGTAGTAAACTGAATATAAGGCTAAATGGTAAGGAACTGGAGAAGGTAGACTGTTTCAAATATGTAAGATCTGCAGTAGCAGTGGATGGAGAAGTAGAGACAAAGGTTAGAGCTAGGGTAAAGGAAGCAGCAAGTGTTGGAAGGCATGAATATACTGTTTGAGATTAGGATCGGTGCAATTAATATAAAGAGAATATTGTATGAAAGGATAATAGTGCCTACTGCACTGTGCAGTGCTGAGACTTGGAGTATGAGAGTAACAGACAAGAAGAGAATAAATGTATTGGAGGTGAGATATTTAAGAAGTATTTTTTCTTTTATGTAAGAGCCAAGAAAACAAAATGGGAAGAAAAAAATCCCACTTAGGTGCCAGTCCCAAAAGAAACATCAAGAGAGTAATTGAAAATTGAAGGATAAGCGTCTTGAAACCTTCCGCTTGAAAGAGTTTAAGTCATAGGAAGGAGGAAATACAGAAGCAGGAAGGGAGTTCTAGAGTCTACCAGAAAAAGGGATGAATGATTGAGAATACTGGTTAACTCTTCCATTAGAGAGGTGGACAGAATAGGAGATGAGAGAAAGAAGAAAGTGTTGTGCAGCAAGGCTGTGGGAGGAGGGGAAGCATGCAATTAGCAAGATCAGAAGAGCAGTTAGGATGAAAATAGTGGTACAAGATAGCAAGAGATGCAACATTGCAGCCATGACAAAGAAGCTGAAGACAGTCAATTAGAGGAGAGGAATTGATAAGACAAAAAGCTTTAGATTCCACCTTGTCTAAAATAGCAGTATGAGTGGAACCCCCCCCCATACATGTGAAGCATACTCCATACATGGGGTGGATAAGGCCCCAATACAGAGTTAGCAGCTGGGGAGGGTGAGAAAAACTGGCGGAGATGACTCAGAACCCCTAACTTCATAGAAGCTGTTTTAGCTAGAGATGAGATATGAAGTTTCCAGTTTAGATTATAAGTCAAGGACAGACTGAGGATGTTTAGTGTAGAAGAGGGGGAAAGTTGAATGTCATTGAAGAAAAGGGGGTAGTTGTCTGGAAGGTTATGTTATTATGACCACAATTTCTGCCCCCTTCGAAGAGCTGCTGCAACTGGATTAGCTTCCCTGAGCCACCTCCTATGTGGACTTAGTGCAGGGAACAAATATAGATGTACAGGATTCCATGTGACTCCTGCACCCTTTTCACAACCAGTCATAACGCCAGATCAAATTAATGAGGTTGCCAGTCTGTTTTACTCACCCACAGACAAGGAAATAATACAACAACTACAACCAACTACACCTACTGAGCAAGAATCGCCAACCACGTCTGGAAAGAAACAATTATACAGTAAAATCCCTCTCATCTGGCATTCGAGTATCCAGCAGCTTCAAGTATCCGGCACATTTTTCCCCGAGCCTTAAAATCAATAAAAAATCAATGTGTACTCATAAAATCAATTAAATTATGATTAATTATGAGGACGGCACAATCCCCGAGCTCCAAAAACAGTTTAATGTTAAGGATGCGATATTCATGGCTTCACTTGCTTGGCTAGACATTAAAAGGCAAACATTGATGTGATGTTGGCGCAAATTGTACCCTTTCATGATGTGTGATGATGAGGATGATGAGGAGTTTGAAGGGTTTGTAGGTGGCATGAAAAATTCGGTGGTGAGCGAGCTGAGGAAAATGGGAGGAAATGTGCATCTTAAAGTGACAGATGAAGCATTACAGGAATGGGTGGACGTGGACGAAAATCAGGCTGTAACATTCACTCTCACAGACGAGGAACTTATCAACGCTGTAGTAGAAGATCATTTAGAGAAAATTAGTGATGATAGTGATGATGATGATGATGATAATGAGCCTAAAGTAACTTGGGAACAGGCTGCGAAACACATAGCTGGCTTTGTCAGGTTTGCTGAGCAGTGCACATACATGTCAACCCGAGATGTTATGACCCTTCACTGCATTGAGAATGAGTTTTTGCTGCAAAGAAGAAGGAGCTGCAAACAAGGAGACATTAGAAACTATTTTAAAGTAGCTTGTAAGGGAAAAGAAGTGGGGCAAACAAGTACAGAATCTGATGATGTTGATGACCCGGAGGGTGTTGAATGAGAGGTGTGGGGAGCGAAAATGTGTCACAAACACTTGTACATTTTCATATCTTTATTGTATGCTATACATGTTGGCTAATATTGAATAAAGCAAATAAGTGTATACGTACTTTATTTTTGTAACCCATCAACTTATTTATAAGAGGAAAGTATTAAAGAGAATGTTAGTACAGTAGTATTGTGTGTTGGTAAGTGTGAGGTGGCAGCGCGGGTGGTGACGCGCGGCATGGTGATCAGCTGATCTTTGTTATGGTAAGATGCGTGAGTGTAGGGTGGTGATTGTGGACATAATTTCACTTCTATTCAAGTATCCGGCATGCTTCAAGTATCTGGCATGTCGGCTGTCCCGTTGATGCCGGATAAGAGGGATTTTACTGTAGTGAGCAGCAACACATATATGGTTGAGGTATTAAACCTCATTGGACTATCGCCTACGTATCGAATCCTCTCTCTGTCCAATGGCATATTATAGCCTCTATGCAAGTAGTGTCATTTACAGCCCTCCTGGACAGCAGGCTTTGGCAGGGCCTGAGGAGGGAATAAGACTCGCCACTCAGCTATTCACGTAAGTCCTCTGCACATCAAGCACTCTTCAGGAGCCTGATGCAGTAGCATTTAACAAAACACATACACTAACAAGTGACATGACTACAGACAAGTGCCCACAAGCAAGCTTGGCTTGCACACACAATCAGCTGAGGAGTCGCATCCCTGGATATGGAATGCATTATGCTTAACTACACTCCCTGACAGACTACTATGGACATTCCTATGCTACTGAGATAGGCCGTGCCTTTGGGCGGTAATTACTCACTTATCCCCTTAAAACAACTGACCCATCTAGCTGTAATCCCTTCTCTTGTAAGCTCTGTATAGTGACTGACTGTGGGAATGCACACCAGACGCTCTCCCACTCTGCTACAAAGAGGGGTGATATACACATATACACCCACCCACCTTGCCCCCGATGTCTCTCTTAGCACAGCTAGCATGAACAAAACACTTCATTTCTGATAATTCTAGTGACTAAGCAATAGGTGCTTGGTGGATACTGATTACTTTATCTTCAAGGGAAACTCTTACTATTAACTGTGAGAGACTCAATCTAAAGGGACAACTAGAAACAGGGTAAATTAATTTGGGAAAGAGAATCTATTCATGTGAGGATTCTTATGGTAATCTTGTGGCAGCAAGTGGCCACTCTTAATCATACATCTGGCATCTGTACTCTCTCTCTCTCTCTCTCTCTCTCTCTCTCTCTCTCTCTCTCTCTCTCTCTCTCTCTCTCTCTCTCTCTCTCTCTCTCTCTCTCTCTCTCTCTCTCTCTCTCTCTTCCTTCATTCTTTCTCACTTTGTGCTCTCACTTCTTCTTTTGTTTGTGTTACATCACTTTATCTTGCTCCACACAACATGCCCCTCATAAACAAACATTTTTGGAAGATATACAGAAGCTTATGAAAATTTTAGGAACATACAAATTCAAAATCAACATGGGCCATCATCAGATTCAAACAAGGGGGATATACAAATTACAAGGTATCAAATACTTCTACAACATTGACATAAATAACTACTACACAGTTAGAAACAATAGAGCTCCCACTTGACCCTCCAACTCAATCTGCCATTTCTTTCTCCTCCTCCTTTTCCTCCTTTGAGATCTGTCACTGGTTCTTCACCAGGACTTGTGGTCTTCATAGGTACACTAGCATGCAATTTTACTCCTGCAGGGTATTGGATGTAGAACTTTCCTCCAGCAACTATGGCTGCTCCACTTCCTCCTGTGACTCTTGTATTCTTTCCTCCTGTCTCTGTTGTCTTCTCTGTTCTTTACTTCCACTACTTCTCCATCTACTCTCACCTCTCCTCATCTCTCTACTACACAGCTTATTCCCTCTATATCTTCTCCCCCATACAGTGCAAACATCAGAGTCACCATACCACAACATCCCTATGTCCTTGCAACACACAATGCACCCACCAGGGACCTTATTCTCCTGGTGCAACTTCACAGCACTGCCAGGCAAAATACTTCCTGGCCAAAACTCTCCTTCTGGCTGCCAAACAAATCTTACTCACTGGCTCTCTCAAATCTCCTCCCTGGAGAACACATCAGTCTCACTTCTGGGTCTTCACAGCCCACTATATCACTCCTGTTTGCCCACTTGTGGCTCCATGGAACCTCCATGTCACACCTATAAAACTGATGAAACAAAAATGCCACTTCCTCAGCAAGACTAAGAGGTGCCATCTGGCTGCTCTTAACAAAACAACATAGTGATTCTCAGGTGTGACATGATCAAGTCTGTTTTGCAATATCAGGTACAACAACACTATTAGTCTACATTCCTCCTGCCAGCCCCTTGATGACATAGGTATCGCCACAGCAAGCTGACAGCTGCTCCTTTCCAGGACAGAGCACACTGAGTCAAACTCCTGCATGTGGCCATCACTAAGCAATAAACCTTGGCTCCAACATGAGCTCAGCCAACATGCCCCTGGGCCAGACCCACTGGTCCCAGCAACTTCTCCTGTGTGCAAGTTTCTCTCATCATTCCCAATACCGTGTCGCTTTGAGGAAGCTGACATCCATCATCACATACAACATTGCTTGGGCCCAGCACCTGACAGTTAACAAGAATTTGGTCAAACAAAGCCACCAGGAACACTGAGGATGCTTCCTGAGCAGCAAGCAACACATCATAAGCAACTTCACTTGGCATTGCCTCCCGACATGGCGTTGTAACGCTTGCGCTAACTACATCATAACAACTTGCCCCAGAAAGAGGAATCAAGTGAGCAACATTACAACTCATCCTCACATGAGGAGAAACAATACTGGCCATGACACACCTGAGAGGCCTCAGGTGAAAGGTCATCAGGCTTGCCAGCCTGACCCACACAGTCAATAAACATGGCCACTTCCGAACCCTCCTTAACTATGCTGACAGCTGTAGCTGTAGCTGCCAGCATGGGTGGCTCACTGCGTGAGCAAACACCCACTGTGCTTGGTCCTAGCAGGGGAGAAGCCTGCTCCCAGCCTCTGGCACACTCTGCAAAGGAGGAAACTCCTGCCTCCCCAGCAAAGTCATGAGTCTCCCTGCACACATCAGACACACCAGGAGACCCCTGACACATCAGGCATACCAGGCTGGAGCTCAGACTGAGTACCGGCACCCACAGTCTCAACAACAGGTAACTCCACCTGAGTGCCACTTCTGAGAAGCTCTGCAGGGTGAGGCAAACCATCATACAAACAACCCAAACTCAACACTCCATCCTCATCCTTGGCAGCACTCTAACCAAAGTCAGGTGCTTCTTGCAGTGACCGTGATGTTTCAGTTAGCTCCATCACACAGACTCAAATACGAGTCTGAGTCCGTCTCGTCCAGACCCTTGCCAGCAGCAGGACAGGCCTCTAGGCACTCTGCCCCCACTGTGGCCTCAAGACAAACTCTGCACTCCTCTTGTAGTGGCCCTGCCTTATTTCAGTCGACCTCAGGAGTCACAGATCCTGTGGGCACACAATGCTGGAGTGCTCGCCTTGCCTTTGGGTGAGTAACAAAATTAACAGCAACATCAGCACCCTCCACATCTGGGGTGGTATCCATGGATAGTGTCATGTTATTGGCCGAGTTTACCTTGAATGGGATCACGTTTTCTTAGTGTCCCCTGTGTTCCGGTTACCTGCCATTCGGGCATTATCCTTATTATTGGTTATAAGTAGTGTAAGGCTTACGGTATTTACTCATTTTATATCATGTAGTATTATTCTCTTCATAATTTAAGTTCTCTATATCTTTGTATGTATAAGGGAGGAAGTATAATTGAGGTAAAAATATGTTGAAAACAAGGGGAGCTTGAGTGGGCAACAACACATTCTAAGGAGGGGAAGGCAGAGCACCTTAGGTCATGAGGTATATCGAAGGGAAGGCGGCTCTCAGGGGAGAATCTTGGTGTGGATTGGTGATGGAGTGAGTTTGTGGAGGTATTAGTGGTGTAGCAGTATAACCTTGATATCCAGGATCAGGTTAGTGAATCTTTTGTGGTACCAAGAGCTCTTGTCCGCTGAAATTCGGTTGTTGAGTTGTGCCGGTGACGCTGTTCGAAAGGGTCATAGGTCAAATTGGCAGCCATTTTGTGAGTGGAGGTTGTGGTGTTGACCTTGGAAGCTGGTGTTGTGGTGTATTGGTGACTTTGGGGATGATGTTATGGTGTTATGGGTAATCTTTGGTGATGATGGTAATCTCCTGTGAGGCTTGAGGAGGTGAAATATGGGAATTATTGTCTGGGGACACGGTAATGGCGTCTTGAGTAAATTCCTGTGGTTGAGGGGAATATTTCTGTGACTGGTGGAGGTGCAAACGGGTTCTGGTGTTGTGGGAAGTGACGAGAACGTCATGTAGTAACGTGTACTACCTCATGTTGTTTGTGAATTATTATTAGTATTGATATATGTGCTTGTAACATAGAATAATCGTGTTTTCTACTCCCCCAACATTAATCTGGTATTAGAGGTGATTCCAGGTGTGCTAGAGTGAGAGATAATTCTAGCAATTTCGGATAGGTCGGGTAGGCACTCGAAGCCTTTAAAAATCCAGACCTTTAAAAATTTCCGGGATCAGTGTAATGTCCACTTTCTTGGAAAGATAACTGGGATTGTACAATCGTAAGTAAGTAAGCAATCATGACAGAATATGGGGGCCTGTCTGGGATTTTTGAACATTTGTGGAGTGTAACGAGTGTTACATGGTGATTGTCGTTGGGAGGAATTTACTTGTGTGAAATATTTCTTTAAAACTGTGCATATATTGTGGTGAATATTTGGAGGAATATTTTGTGGAGTGTAGTGATTGTAACCATGGCCACTAAACGTGTTGAGATGTTCCTTCTGTCGAGAAGTGTGCATGATTTGTACACACTAACCAGGGAGGAATTATGTTCATTGGCTGAGAGGTTTCAAGTGGAGTTGAAATCCAAGAAAAAAGAGGAAATGCAGGCGGAGTTGAAGAATGCTCTTGTGGAGAGGAGCTGGTTTGAAAATGATGGTGGTGAAAGTGAGGATAATGATGGGGAGAGTGTAGAGGAAGGTGCTGAGGTCAGTGAGATAAACCTGGGTGCGTTTGGTGGAACAGATAGCCTTTCTAGTAGTGAAAAATTTGAGTTAATGAAACTTCAGATGCAACTGCAGATGCAGAGGGAGCAGAGTAGAAAGAGGTGGAGTTGCAGCAGATACAGATGAAAAAGGAGATCAAGATAGAAAAGATTAGAGCAGAAAGAAAAAATAAAGTAAATGAGACCAGGGCAGGAAATGGTGCTCAAAGCAATGGGGATTTAGAGAGAAAGGTCATCAGTATGCCTAACTTTGTGGAAGGGGAGGAAGAAAACTTCTTCGTCCAATTTGAAAAAACTGCAAAGTTGATGGGATGGGATGAAAACGATTGGGCATTACTCGTCCAGTCTAAATTTGAGGGAATGGCCCGAGAGGTATATGTGAATTTGAGTGAGCGAGAAGCGAGTGATTATGAAGTGGTAAAGGAAGCGGTGTTGTGATCAACCCTTCTATGTCCGAGTGTGTACCGGGAAAAGTTCCGCAAAACGTCCAGGTGATACTTATCTCGGGATGGCTCAAGAGGTTGGCCTTAAACTGGACTGGTGGCTGAAGGCCGAGGAAGCCACTACAGCTGAGGAGATAAAAGCAGTTATGTGGATGGAACAATTTATGAACCAAATGCCCCTCAGTTTAAAATATGAGCTCGTATCACACAACGTGAGAGATGTGATGGAAGCCGGACGCAGACCTGATAAGTACTGTGCGATCCATGGGCAGAACGGAGATGAACACCAAGGAGGGAGAAAGCCATTCTCCAACAAAAATGATGGTCATCAGAGATATAAGAATGACCGCCAGATGAGCTCGACATCAGTCCATAGATCAAACCAGCCTCACCCTAACAACTATAGTTTTCCTTACACTTACACCATGCCCCCGCCAGCCGACCACAGCATGAGGTCTACGCCCTATAGGAGTAGGCCCAGGAGCACTACCTATTACTAGAAGGGTAGTGGTGATGAAGGTGCAGTTAAGTGCCTTGGATGTGGAAGTAGTGGGCATAAGAAGTACCAGTGTCCGAAGGGACAGCTGAAGCCAGTGGGAGCAGTTGCCACCCAAAGAGACCTGATAAAGTATGTGGAGAATATGAATGCAGAGATACAAGAGGAGCTGCAGAAAGATGAGGGCTTTGAGCATTTCACCAGCAAGGGCACATGAAAGTGGAGGGAAGTCCAGAGAAGGTGATCAGAATCCTCCGGGATACAGAAGCTAACCAGAGTCTGATCTTAAGTAGTGTACTCCCATGGAATGAGGAGACCAGCACTGGCAGAGAGGTCTCATGCAAGGGTGCAGGAGGCAAGTTTAGTATTCCCCTGCACAAAGTTTGGTTGGACTGCGGATACGTCACTGGAGAGGTGACGGTGGGAGTGAAGGAGACACTGGCCGTAGCTGGAGTGGATATGCTGGTCAGGAATGACCTGGCTGGAGGTCGAGTTATCCCTAAACTTCAGATGGTAGACAACCCTCTGATAGGGATGACAGAAACCACCACTCCAGCAGAAGTCCCTCACTCAACAGATGGGGAGGCAGAGGTGCCTGAATTGTTCCCAGTCTGTGTGGTGACCCGAGCGATGTCCCGGAAGGAACGCATGGACACCGAGGGAGCAACGCAGGAGGACGAAGACCTGGGCGTTCTGTTCAAGGAACCTGATGAAAAAGGAACTAACCCGGAATGTGCGAGTGATGAACCAGTTGTAGGTGGAGCCCAACCTTGATTTTCTGGTAGAAAAGAGCGAGTTGATAAAAGCTCAGGAGAGTGATGAAAGCTTGAAGTCTATATGGAATAAGGCTAAAAGGCTGGGTGAGCTTGACAACGAGTACGTGGGTTACTGTGCGAATAACGGGGTATTAATGAGAAGTTGGAGGCCTCTGACAGCCCCAACCTCTGATCACTGGATGGTGAAAAGGCAGATTGTGGTGCCACGGGTGTATAGGAAGAAAATTTTGGAGATGGCACACGAAGGTAATCTGCCAGGACACCTGGGGCTCAGAAAAACCCTAGGAAAGATCCTGTGTCATTTTTACTGGCCCAGAGTGAGAGGTGATGTGAAAGAGTTTTGTAAAACTTGTGGTTTGTGTCAGAAGGTGGGCAAGCCGAACCAGGTGATTCGCCCTGCCCCCCTTCACCCTATACCTGTGGTCGAGGAGCCTTTCAGTAAGGTGGTGATAGACTGTGTAGGTCCTTTACCAAGGACCCGGAGGGGAAACCATTATTTGCTGACTATTATGTGTATGTCATCCAGGTTTCCTGAGGCCATTCCCCTCAGGAGTATAAACTCTAAAAACATTGTGAGGGAACTGGTGAAATTTTTCTCCTGGGTGGGAATTCCTAAGGTGTTGCAGTCAGACCAGGGAAGTAATTTCACTTCTCACACGTTCAAGGAAATCCTAAGGGGTCTAAAGATTGAACAGAGACTGTTCAATGTGTAGAAAGATTTCACCAAACTCTTAAAAACACTCTCAGGATGTATTGTAAGGAGACGAGTATTGAGTGGGATGAGGCATTGCCACTAGCCTTGTTTGCATTAAGGGACAATGTGCAAGAGTCAACTGGTTTCAGCCCATTTGAGTTAGTGTATGGGCATGAGGTGAACGGTCCTTTAAGGATGGTGAAAGAAAAATGGTTGGGAGCAGAGGAGCCTCCTACTGCGGTGAAATATGTATCTGATTTCAAGGACAGATTGATGAGAACTAGGGAAATTGCTCAGGAAAATTTGAAAAATAGTCAGAGTGAGATGAAAGGCTGGTATGACAAGAAGGTGAAGGCCAGATCTTTCCAGCCTGGGGACAAGGTCTTGGTTCTTTTCCCATTTCAGGGTGATCCTTTCAAAGCCAGGTTCAGCGGTCCTTGGGAGATTGAGAGGAAAATGAGTGATGTGAATTACATTGTAAAAACTCCAGGGAGGAAGAAAAAGAACCAGTTGTGTCATGTAAACATGTTGAAGCCATTTCATGAAAGGGACAGAGAAAATGGAGGTGATGTAGTAGAAGGAGTAAGAATTGTGAGTGTTGTGAATGTAACCACTGACGTGGAAGAGAAGTGGTCTGAAGTGAAACTGAGCAGGTGTGAAGGGATGGTGCTAGAGAACTCAGCTGTGTTAGAGAATTTAAATGATAAACTGGGGGACATGGAGGTAGAAAAGAAGGAAAGGATTAGGGAGATAATTGAAAGATTCAATTCTTTGTTCCCTGATGCACCTAGGAAAACAAATGTGGTGGTTCATGATGTGGATGTTGGGGAGGCTGAACCCATCAAACAGCATCCCTACAGAGTTAACCCGCAGAAAAGAGAGATCATGAGAAAAGAAGTAGAGTATATGCTGGAACACGACTTGATTGAGCCCAGTGAGAGCCCATGGAGCTCGCCATGTGTACTGGTGCCCAAACCTGGTCAAGAGAGTTTCCGTTTTTGTACGGACTATAGGAAGGTTAACATGGTAACAAAACCTGATGCTTACCCTATCCCTAGAGTTGATGATTGTATAGATCATGTAGGAAGTGCCAACTTCATAACAAAAATTGACTTGTTAAAGGGATACTGGCAAGTAGGACTCACTGAGAGGGCAAAAGCCATATCAGCTTTTGTCACCATGGATGGATTGTACCAGTACAAAGTTCTTCTGTTTGGGATGAAGAACAGAGGGAGTTCTTTTCAGAGATTAATGAACAGAGTGCTGAAGGGTTTGAAGGGATGTTCTGTGTACATAGACGACATATTGTTGTACACTGAGAGTTGGGAAGAGCATGTGCAGCTGCTGGAGGAAGTGTTCAGGAGGCTGGATGATGCCAACCTTACTGTCAACTTAGCAAAAAGTAATTTCGTGCAAGCTCACGTGGAGTACTTAGGTTTCAAGATTGGGAGAGGTGAAGTGAGAGCTGTGGAAGCCAAGGTGAAAGATATTGTAAATCTCCCTCCACCCACCAATAGGAAGGAGATACTGAGATTCTTAGGGGCCAGTGGATATTACAGGAGATTTTGTAAAAATTTCTCTGATGTTGCTACACCCCTGACCAAGTTGCTGAATAAGAAGTCAAAATTTTGTTGGGATAAGCATTGTGAGGAAGCTTTTGTGGAGATTAAGAAAATGTTAGTCAGTGCCCCAGTGCTGCACATGCCTGATTATGAAAAACCATTTGTATTGTATGTGGATGCCAGTCAGAATGGTGTGGGTGGTGTGTTAATGCAAGAACATGAGGGAATGGAGCACCCCATAGGCTATTATTCTAAAAAGTTGTTACCATATCAAAGGGCTTACAGCACTATTGAGAAAGAGGCTTTGGGCCTAGTGCTGAGTTTGAGTCATTTTGAAGTGTACGTCAGAGGGACGGGACAGCCTGTGCAGGTCTTCACCGAACACAATCCGCTCATTTTCTTGCATAAAATGAAAAACTCCAATCAGAGGCTGATGAGGTAGTGCCTGGTCTTACAGGACTATGACTTAGAGATTCACCATGTAAAAGGCAGTGAGAATATAATTGCCGATTTTTTTTTTTTTTTTTATGTAGGAAGGATACTGGCCAAGGGCAACAAAAATCTAATAAAAAAATGCCCACTGAAATGCCAGTCCCATAAAAGGGTCAAAGCAGTGGTCAAAAATTGGTGGATAAGTGTCTTGAAACCTCCCTCTTGAAGGAATTCAAGTCATAGGAAGGTGGAAATACAGAAGCAGGCAGGGAGTTCAAGAGTTTACCAGAGAAAGGCATGAATGATTGAGAATACTGGTTAACTTTTACATTAGAGAAGTGGACAGAATAGGGGTGAGAGAAAGAAGAAAGTCTTGTGCAGCGAGGCCGCGGAAGGAGGGGAGGCATGCAGTTAGCAAGATCAGAAGAACAGTTGGCATGAAAATAGCGGTAGAAGACAGCTAGATATGCAACATTGCGGCGGTGAGAGAGGGGCTGAAGACAGTCAGTTAGAGGAGAGGAGTTGATGAGATGGCATGAATGATTGAGAATACTGGTTAACTTTTACATTAGAGAAGTGGACAGAATAGGGGTGAGAGAAAGAAGAAAGTCTTGTGCAGCGAGGCCGCGGAAGGAGGGGAGGCATGCAGTTAGCAAGATCAGAAGAACAGTTGGCATGAAAATAGCGGTAGAAGACAGCTAGATATGCAACATTGCGGCGGTGAGAGAGGGGCTGAAGACAGTCAGTTAGAGGAGAGGAGTTGATGAGATGGGATGGGATGGGTTGATGTGGTATACCTGGATCTCAAAAAAGCATTTGATAAAGTTTCCCATAAAAGCCTTATATGGAAGCTAGAGAATGGAGGAGGACTAAAGGGAACAACATTCAGATAGATAGAGGATTACTTACAAGGGAGGGAAATGAGAACAATAATCAGAGACACTAAATCAAGTTGGCGCAGTGACAGGTGGAGTACCGCAAGGATCTGTGTTGGCACCTATTATGTTTACAATATATGTAAATGATATGACAGAGAATCTAAATAGTTATATAAACCTTTTTGCTGATGATACAAAAAGAATGAAAATAATAAAGGATAAAAATGACTGCAAGGAGTTACAAAAGGATATTGACAAAATACATGCATGGGGTAAAAGATGGAAACTAGAACTTAACACCTGAAATGCCATGTGTTGGAAATAGGAAAAAGTAAAAAGAGACTGTGGAAGTACAAAATGGGAGGAGAAATAATATTGAAAAATAATGAAGAAAAAGATTTGAGAGTAATAATACAGGACAGTATCACTTGAAAGGCATATAAAAGGGATATTTGGCTCTATATGCAGCTTGTTAACAAACATTAGGGGGGTATTTAACTATTTAGATAAAAAAATGATGGAGAAAATTATAACAAGCATGATATGACCTAAATTGGAATATGCAGCAGTAGTTTGGGATCCACACAAAAAAGATATAGGTTCAGAAACAGGAAAGAATACAAAGGATAGCGATGAAGATGGTACCAGAATTGAAAGACTTAAGCTATGAAGAAAGACTTGAAGAGATGGGATTACCAACACTACAAGAGAGAAGAGAAAGAGGAGACCTGATAACAATGTGCAAATTTGTAAACAATATAGAAAGAATAGACAGAAATGACTTGGTACCATAGATGGAAGAAGGGAAGAGACAGACGTGGGGACATGGGAAGAAAATAAAGAGTGAATGTTCAAGTGATATCAAGAAATACAGCTTCCCGTATAGAACTTTTGATATCTGGAATGATTTGAAGGAAGAGGTGGTTGCAACAAATAGTGTACGCATGTTTAAAGAGAAGCTGGATAAATATAGTTATGGAGACAGGACAAAATGAGCTTTGGCTCATGCCCTGTACAATACGACTAGGTAAATACATCAAAACTCCAGGAAGTTTTAATGTTACAGCTCCATGACTCACAAGATACTACAGTTCAACAAAAAATAAAATTGTATATTTGAAAAAAAAAAGAAAGGTATTCCCATATAAACATACAACAAATTTGTTAGTCCCGCACACAGGACAAGACTGGCCTAGCATTGCACTCTGGTAATTTATTCATGAAGTATAGAGGAGTTGGAGGTATTTTTACTGACTCACTTTAACTCTTGCCAAAGAGTCTTGCCAAGTGTGACTCCACATCCCAACACACATACACACACACACACACACACACACACACACACACACACACACACACACACACACACACACACACACACACACACACATACATACATGAGTATACCCCAGGTCATGTCTACTAGATGCACACATATACAGTTATTTCACACTCGTCTTTTCTAAGTAATCTTTGTGCTGCATAGATTGGCAGCGCAAGTATATGTGCAAAATTGGTACTTACTCAGCTAATTAAAGAGACCTATTTACTTCCTTGACAGGTCTCTCCCACACCACCCCCTGTTCGGAGTCTGTTGGTCTCTTCAATGGGGAAGACTATGTTTTCACCTCAAGCAATATTGCACTGGTAGATTTTGCCAAGCTGTTCCTGCGCTATGGATGGGATGTGTACCGCCTTCAGAAGGTGCCAGCTGCTGTTCTCCAGGATTTTATTAAGTGAGTAATTGGTGATGAGTGAAAGTAACTAAATTTTTTTTTTTTTTTTTTTTGCTAGCTTGAACATGAGACACAGACACATTGAAAGCCTCCATCTTAGTAAGAAACCTTGGTTTTGTGTACAGTGGCAGCATATCCAGTCCCCTCCACTTCCTTGTTCATGACTTAGCATTGCCAGTGTATGGATTGCTTGCTGTGAATGTCCTTGCCTGACTCAGCCCATATCCAATACACGTCCCAGTCAGTACAAATAAGGATGATAAAGGGATTTTTTTTTTTTATGTAGGAAGGACACTGGCCAAGGGCAACAAAAATCCAATAAAAAAATATGCCCACTGAAATGCCAGTCCCATAAAAGGGTCACTGCAGTGGTCAAAAATTGATAAATAAGTGTCTTGAAACCTCCCTCTTGAAGGAATTCAAGTCATAGGAAGGTGGAAATACAGAAGCAGGCAGGGAGTTCCAGAGTTTACCAGAGAAAGGGATGAATGATTGAGAATACTGGTTAACTCTTGCGTTAGAGAGGTGAACAGAATAGGGGTGACAGAAAGAAGAAAGTCTTGTGCAGTGAGGCTACAGGAGGAGGGGAGGCATGCAGTTAACAAGATCAGAAGAGCAGTTAGCATGAAAATAGCGGTAGAAGACAGCTAGATATGCAACATTGCGGTGGTGAGAGAGAAGCTGAAGACAGTCAGTTAGAGGAGAGGAGTTGATGAGACGAAAAGCTTTTGATTCCACCCTATCTAGAAGAGCAGTATGAGTGGAACCCCCCCAGACATGTGAAGCATACTCCATACATGGACAGATAAGGCCCTTGTACAGAGTTAGCAGCTGGGGGGTGAGAAAAACTGGTGGAGACGTCTCAGAACGCCTAACTTCCTAGAAGCTGTTTTAGCTAGAGATGAGATGTGAAGTTTCCAGTTCAAATTATAAGTAAAGGACAGACCGAGGATGTTCAGTGTAGAAGAGGGGGACAGTTGAGTGTCATTGAAGAAGAGGGGATAGTTGTCTGGAAGGTTGTGTCGAGTTCATAGATGGAGGAATTGAGTTTTTGAGGCATTGAACAATACCAAGTTTGCTCTTCCCCAATCAGAAATTTTAGAAAGATCAGAAGTTAAGTGTTCTGTGGCCTCCCTACGTGAAATGTTTACCTCGTGAAGGGTTGGACGTCTCTGAAAAGACGTGGAAAAGTGCAGGGTGGTATCATCAGCGTAGGAGTGGATAAGACAAGAAGTTTGGTTTAGAAGATCGTTAATGAATAATAAGAAGAGAGTGGGTGACAGGAGAAGAACAGTGACCGTCTACCACAGCAGCAATAGAATGGACAGAAAGGAAACTTGAGATGAAGTTACAGAGAGAAGGAGAGAAGCTGTAGGAGGGTAGTTTGGAAGTCAAAGCTTTGTGCCAGACTCTATCAAATGCTTTTGATATGTCCAAGGCAACAGCAAAAGTTTCACCAAAATCTCTAAAAGATGATGACCAAGACTCAGTAAGGAAAGCCAGAAGATCACCAGTAGAGCGGCCTTGACGGAACCCATACTGGTGATCAGATAGAAGGTTGTAAAGTGATAGCATGAAGTAGTCAGAGGGTGGAGGAGAGGGAGAAACAAGCCCAGAATCGTCCAAGGTAGAGTTTTTAGCAAAGGTTTGAGCGAAGAGTTCAGCTTTAGAAATAGATGTGATAGCAGTGGTGCCATCTGGTTGAAATAGAGGAGGGAAGGAAGAAGAAGCAAAGTTATTGGAGATATTTTTGGCTAGATACCAGAAGTCACGAGGGGAGTTAGATCTTGAAAGGTTTTGACATTTTCTGTTAATGGTTAATTGTTCCGGGCAGAAATATAAAGTGCATGAGATTCTGGTGATGGAAGGCTTAAGTACCTTTTGTGGGCCACCTCTCTATCATGTATAGCACGAAAACAAGCTGTGTTAAACCAAGGTTTAGAAGGTTTAGGATGAGAAAAAGAGTGAGGAATATATGCCTCCATGCCAGACACAATCACCTCTGTTATGTGTCAGCACACAAAGACGGGTCTCTGACACGGAAGCAGTAGTCATTCCAAGGAAAATCAGCAAAATACCTCCTCAGGTCCCCCAACTAGCAGTGGCAAAATGCCAGAGGCACCTTTGCTTAGGGGGATCCTGAGGAGAGATTGGAGCGATAGGACAAGATAAAGATATGAGATTGTGATCAGAGGAGCCCAATGGAGAAGAAAGGGTGACAGCATAAGCAGAAGGATTAGAGGTCAGGAAAAGGTCAAGAATGTTGGGTGTAGCTCCAAGACGGTCAGGAATACGAGTAGGGTGTTGCACCAATTGCTTTAGGTCATGGAGGATAGCAAAGTTGTAGGCTAGTTCACCAGGATGGTCAGTGAAGGGAGAGGAAAGCCAAAGCTGGTGGTGAACATTGAAGTCTCCAAGAATGGAGATCTCTGCAAAAGGGAAGAGGGTCAGAATGTGCTCCACTTTGGAAGTTAAGTAGGGATGTGTTTCAGATAAGAGTCAAAGCAGGTAGTTCACAGCAGGTGATTCATAGGTTGGCAATGCTAAGTGATAAATGTGGAAGTGAAGGGAACTACAGTAAGCAGTTTTGCAATGTAATTTTATGTCCAGTATAAGAGGCATCACCAAAAATAAGAAAAATGCATGTTAGTGTCAGTTTTTCATAAATGCTATTGCTTATTAACTTATTAGCTCTTGGCCAGTGCTCCACTTATATAAAAAGAAAAGAGAGACTGAAAGAAAACTGGACCTGGTAACAGTACACACTAGTACACAATATATAGTGTATACATCATTTATACTGTGGTAACCCCTAAAGGACTGGAGTTGGTAGTGATTTTCATCCTGCAAAGACCAGCCATCCAGCACAAGACATCAAAAATAGCTTGCATTCACACACACATCAAACTTAGTTTGCAGTGGAAAAGTAAATGAAATAGACTTTGTACTTAACATCAACATCATGTTTTTTTCTTTCTAATGATGCCATCCAGATGTCTCCACATGTAGTGGTCATGAAGAGACAGTGAGTTGGAGGGAGTGAATCACTTGTCAACAATGTATCAGTTTTGCCTGACTGGATATGGCTAGTGCCTAATGAATACAAATGCCCTGAGCTCTCTTCATGCATGCTAAACAATTTTATTGAATTACTGTCTTATTGCACTCACTTTAAACACTTTAAACACTTTAAACACTTTATTATGTTTGTCTGTAATACATATATAAGCTTAAGGTACAATTAATTGAAAGACAAACAGCCCATTATGAAGCACAAGCTTTTTGGGCACACTTAATATCTACTTAATACTGAAATGTAAAACAACACTAAACTAAACATCTAATTGAAGAAAATGTAAAAAAAAAAAAAAAAAAAAATTAATAGCAATAACAAAAGATTTAGGGACTCTCTCTAAGATATGTAGCTATTGGTCAAGTGCAAGCAGGTAACACCTGTGGTGTTGAGGTCTGAGGACAGGAAGGAGTGGGAAGGGAATTGGTTTCGTTAGAATCACCATCACTATTTAACCATAGTGAGAGGAGGGCAGAGACTGAGAGATTAATCTAACTAGCTTGCAGGCAGTATTATCAAAGACTAAACTACAAAAAAATGATAAAAAGTAGCTAAGTTTAACATAAAATCGTAAAGTGGTTATAACTGCATCTGCTCCTTGCCTGGTAAAGCACCTATTGCTACCTCCAGTCCTTTAGGTGTTAAAAGGGAAGCACAACTGATATTAGCTTATATACAATAAAGTGCCACTGTGATGTATAATAATGCCAACATCAGCATTAGATTTATATTATGTTAGGCTTAAAGCTGAGTGATCCCAGACTCCACTGAAAGTTTATCAAATCATATGTATTGCATGAGAAGCTTTGTGCCTCAACCCATCATTGCTGTCTCCACCAACAGTGTCTTTTTCAGACCATGCTCCACCTCAATCCTGAATGAGGATTTATCATTGACCTAATTTACAATTTTTTTTTTTTATGTAGGAGGTACACCAGCCAAGGGCAACAAAAATCCAATAAAAAAAAGACCACTGAGATGCTGGTCCCCAAATAAGGTCCAAAGTGATAGTCAAAACTGAAGGATAAGTGTCTTGAAACCTCCCTCTTGAAGGAGTTCAATTCATAGGAAGGTGGAAATACAGAAGCAGGTAGGAATTTCCAGAGTTTACCAGAGAAAGGGATGAATGACTGAGAATACTGGTTAACTCTTGCATTAGAGAAGTGGACAGAATAGGGGTGAGAGAAAGAAGAAAGTCTTGTGCAGACAGGCTGCAGGAGGAAAGGAGGTTTGCAGTTAGCAAGATCAGATGAGCAGTTAGCATGAAAATAGTGGTAGAAGATAGCTAGAGATGCAACATTGTGGTGATGAGAAAGAGGCTTTTTTTCTTTTTTTATGTAGGAGGGACACTGGCCAAGGGCAATGAAAATCTAATAAAAAAAAAGCCCACTGAGATTCTGGTCCTGAATAGGGTTTGAAGTGGTCGTCAAAAATTGAAGGATAAGTGTCTTAAAAACTCACTCTTGAAGGAGTTCAAGTCATAAGAACATGGAAATACAGAAGGAGGAAGGGAGTTCCAGAGTTTACCAGAGAAGGGGATGAATGATTGGGAATACTGGTTAACTCTTGCATTAGAGAGGTGGACAGAATAGGGGTGAGAGAAAGAAGAAAGACTTGTGCAGCGAGGCTGTGCAAGGAGGGGAGGCATGCAATTAGCAAGATCAGAAGACCAGTTAGCATGAAAATAGCGGTAAAAGATAGCGAGAGATGCAACACTCTGTTGATGAGAAAGAGGCTGAAGACAGGCAGTTAGAGGAGCAGAATTGATGAGACAAAAAGCTTTTGATTCCACCCTGTCTAAAAGAGCAGTATAAATGCAACCCCACCAGACATGTGAAGCATACTCCATACATGGATGGATAAGGCCCTTGTACAGAGTTAGCATCTGGGGGGCAGGGGGTGAGAAAAACTGGCAGAGACATCTCAGAACGCCTAACTTCATAAAAGCTGTTTCAGCTAGAGATGAGATGTGAAATTTTCAGTTTAGATTATAAGAAAAGGACAGACCGAGTATGTTAAGTGTAGAAGAGGGAGCCAGTTGAGTGTCATTGAAAAAGAGGGGATAGTTGTCAGGAAGGTTCCGTTGAGTTGATAGATGGAAGAATTGAGTTTTTGAGGCACTGAACAATACTAAGTTTGCTCTGCCCCAATCAGAAATTTTAGAGAGATCAGAAGTCAGGCATTCTGTGGCTTCCCTGCATGAACTGTTTACCTCCTGAAGGGTTGAATGTCTGTGAAAAGATGTGGAAAAATGCAGGGTGGTATCATCAGCGTTGGAGTGGATAGGGCAAGAAGTTTGGTTTAAAAGGTCATTGATGAATAATAGGAAGAGTGGGTGACAGGACAGAACCCTGAGGAACACCACTGTTAATAGATTTAGGAGAACAGTAGAGACCATCTACCACAGCAGCAATAGAATGGTCAGGAAGGAAACTTGAGATGAAGTTAAAAAGAGAAGGATAGAAGTTGTAGGAGGATAGTTTGGAAATCAAAGCTTTGTGCTAGACTCTATCAAAAGCTTTTGATATGTCTAAGGCATCAGCAAAAGTTTCACCATAATCTCTAAAAGAGGATGACCAAGAGTCAGTAAGGAAAGCCAGATCACCAGTAGAGCAGCCTTGAAGGAACCCATACTGGCGATCAGATAGAAGGTTATGAAGTAATAGATGTTTAAGAATCCTCCTGTTGAGGCTAGATTCAAAAATTGTAGATGGACAGGAAATAGAACGATAGTTTGAGAGATTAGAATGGTCACCCTTTTTAGGAACAGGCTGAATGTAAGCAAACTTCCAGCAAGAAGGAAAGGTAGATGTTGACAAACAAAGTTGAAAAAGTTTGACTAGGCAAGGTGCAAGCACAGAGGTGCAGTTTCAGAGAACAATAGGAGGGACCCCATCAGGTCCATAAGCCTTCTGTGGGTTTAGGCCAGTGAGGACATGGAAAACATCATTGCGAAGAATTTTAATAAGTAGCATGAAGTAGTCAGAGAGTGGAGGTGAGGGAGGAACAATCCCTGAATTGGCCAGGGTAGAGTTTTTAGCAAAGGTCAGAGCAAAGAGTTCAGCTTTAGAGATAGATGTGATAGCAGTAGTGCCATCTGGTTGAAACAAAGGAGGGAAAGAAGAAACAAAGTTATTGGAGATGTTTTGGCTAAATGCCAGAAGTCACAAAGGGAGTCAGATCTTGAAAGATTTTGACACTTTCCGTTAGTGAAGGAGTTTTTAGCTAGTTGGAGAACAGACTTGGCATGGTTCCGGGCAGAAATATAAAGTGCATGAGATTCTGGTGATGGAAGACTCAAGTACCTTTTGTGGACTGCCTCTCTATCATCTATAACATGAGAACAAGCTGTGTTAAACCAAGGTTTGGAAAGTTTAGGTCAAGAAAAAGAGTGAAGGATGTACGCCTCCATGCCAGACACCATCACCTCTGTTATGTGCTCCACACACCGAGACGGTTCTTTGTCGCGGAAGCAGTAGTCATTCCAAGAAAAATCAGCAAAATACCTCCTCAGGTCCCCCCAAGTAGCAGAAGCAAAACACAAAAGGCACCTTCGCTTAGGGGGATCCTGAGGAGGGATTAGAGTGATAGGACAAGATACAGATGTGAGGTTGTGATTGGAGGATCCCAACAGAGAAGAGAGGATAACAGTATAAGCAGAAGGATTGGAGGTTAGGAAAAGGTCAAGAATGTTGGGTGTATATCCAAGATGGTCAGGAATAAGAGTAGGGTGTTGCACCAATTGCTCTAGGTCACGGAGGATAGCAAAGTTGAAGGCTAGTTCACCAAGATGGTCAGTGAAGGGAGAGGAAAGCCAAAGCTGGTGGTGAACATTTAAGTCTCAAAGAATGGAGATCTCTGCAAAAGGAAAGAGAGTCAGAATGTGCTCCACTTTAGAAGTTAAGTAGTCAAAGAATTTCTTATAGTCAGAGAAGTTAGGTGAGATGCATACAGCACAGATAGATTTAGTTTGAGAGTGACTCTGTAGTCATAGCTAGATGGTGGAAAACTCAGATGATTCAAGAGATTGGGCACAAGAGCAGATTAAGTCATGGCGCACATAAACACAACATCCAGCTTTGGATTGAAAATGAGGATAGAGAAAGTAGGAGGGAACAGAAAAGGGGCTACTGCCAGTTGCCTCAGACACCTGTGTTTCAGTGAGGAAAAGAAGATGAGGTTTATTAGAGGAGAGGTGATGTTCTACAGATTGAAAATTAGATCTAAGACTACGAATGTTGCATAAATTAATGAAGAAAAAGTTGAGAGGGGGTGTCAAGACACTTAGGGCCGATACCAGAAGACCAGTGTCCTGGGGACATTTGTGGTCCCTTCCCCAGATGGGGACTCTGAGGCTGGTGTAGGAGTCGCCATGATTTTGAATTTTGAGTGAAGGGTGTGTGTGTAATTAGGTGCTTGTAGCTTTGTGTGAAGGAAGAGATTTGTCTTTAGAGTTGTCTTTAGAGGGCAGGCTGTGACTGCCCCCTTGTATTGTGAGACACAAAGAGAAATGTTCAGTGAGGTCACAGCTGGGTTTAATGATAAGTTCACAGCACCCCCTGATCCAGTGGTTTAGACCTCACTGGGAGAAATTATCATTTTGCCAGGTGCCTACTGCCTCCTCCTTGAGAGGAGAAGACAGAAGAGAAAGCTGAAGACAGTTATAGAAGAGGAGTTGATGAGACGAAAAGCTTTTGATTCCATTCTGTCTAAAAGAGTGATATGAGTGGAAACCTCCCCCCAAACATGTGAAGCATACTTCATACATGGATGGATAAGGCCCTTGTACAGAGTTAGCAGCTGGGGGATGAGAAAACTGGTGGATATGTCTCAGAATGCCTAACCTCATAGAAGCTGTTTTAGCTAGAGAGGAGATATGAAGTTTCCAGTTTAGATTATAAGAAAAGGACAGACTGACGATGTTCACTGTAGAAGAGGGGAGCAGTTGAGTGTCATTGAAGAAGAGGGAATAGTTGTCTGGAAGGTTGTGATGAGTTGATAGATGGAGGAATTGAGTTTTTGAGGCATTGAACAATACCAAGTTTGCTCTGCCCCAATCAGAAGTTTTAAAGAGATCAGAAGTCAGGCATTCTGTGGCTTCCCTATGTAAACTGTTTACTTCCTGAAGGGTTGGATGTGTACAAAAAGATGTGGAAAAGTGCAAGGTTTTATCATTAGCTTAGGAGTGGATAGGACAATAAATTTGGTTTAGATCATTGGTGAATAATAGGAAGAGAGTGGGTGACAAGAGAGAACCCTTAGGAACACCACTGTTAATAGATTTAGGAGAACAGTGACCATCTACCACAGCAGCAATAGAACGATCAGAAAGGAAACTTGAGGTGAAGTTACAGAGAGAAGGATAGAAACCATAGGAAGGTAGTTTGGAAATCAAAGCTTTGTGCCAGACTCTATCAAAAGCTTTTGATATATATATGGCAACTGCAAAAGTTTCACCAAAATCTCTAAAAGAAGATGACCAAGACTCAGTAAGGAAAGAAAGAAAATCATCAGCAGAGCAGCCTTGATGGAACCCATACTGGCAATCAATTAAAGGTTGTGAAGTGAAAGATGTTTAAGAATCTTCCTGTTAAGGATAGATTCAAAAACTTTAGATAGACAGGAAATTAATGTAATAGAATAGTCATTTGAGGGTTTAGAACAGTCACCATTTTAGCAACAGGCTGAATGTAGGCAAACTTCCAGCAAGAAGAAAAGGTAGATGTTGACAGTTGAAAGAGTTTGACTAGGAGGAGGTAGTAGAGTAGGAGGAGGTAGTAGACACCTGCCGAAACGATAATTACTCCCAGTGAGGTCTAAAGCACTGTTCAGGGGGTGTTGTGAACTTATCATTAAACCCATCTGTGACCTCACTGAACGTTTCCCTTTGTGTCTCACAACACAAGGGGGCAGTCACAGCCTGCCCTCTAAAGACAACTCTCTTCCTCCACACAGAACTACAAGCACCTAATAACACACACACCCTTCACTCAAAAATTTTAAAATCATCATGGCGACTCCTACACCAGCCTTGGAGTCCCCATCTGGGGAGGGGACCATAAATGTCCCCAGGTCGGACTGCCTTTCTGTCGACGACCCTAAGTGTCTTGACACCCCCCTTAACTTTTTCTTCATTAACTTCTGCAACATTCGCAGTCTAAGATCTAATTTTCAATCTGTAGAACACTACCTGTCCTTTTCTAAACCTCATCTTCTTTTCCTCACTGAAACCCAGGTGCCTGAGGCAACTGACAGTAGCCCCTTTTCTGTTCCCTCCTACTTTCTCTATCCTCATTTTTGATCCAAAGCTGGATGCTGCGTTTATGTTCGCAATGACTTAACCTGCTCTCGTGCCCATGCTCTTGAATCTTCCGAGTTTTCCACCATCTGGCTACGACTACAGAGTCACTCTCATACTAAATTTATCTGTGCTGTATACCTCTCACCTAACTCCTCTGACTATAAGAAATTCTTTGACTACTTAACTTCCAAAGTGGAGCACATTCTGACCCTCTTCCCTTTTGCAGAGATCTCCTTTCTTGGAGACTTCAATGTTCACCACCAGCTTTGCCTTTCCTCTCCCTTCACTGACCATCCTGTTGAACTAGCCTACAACTTTGCTATCCTCCATGACCTAGAGCAATTGGTGCAACACCCTACTCGTATTCCTGACCGTCTTGGAGATACGCCCAACATTCTTGACCTTTTCCTGACCTCTAATCCTTCTGCTTATGCTGTCACCCTTTCTTCTCCGTTGAGCTCCTCCGATCACAATCTCATATCTTTATCTTGTCCTATCACTCCAATCCCTCCTCAGGATCCCCCTAAGCGAAGGTGCCTCTGGCATTTTGCCACTGCTAGTTGGGGGACCTGAGGAGGTATTTTGCTGATTTTCCTTGGAATGACTACTGCTTCCGTGTCAGAGACCCGTCTTTGTGTGCTGAGCGCATAACAGAGGTGATAGTGTCTGGCATGGAGGCATACATTCCTCACTCTTTTTCTCATCCTAAACCTTCTAAACCTTGGTTTAACACAGCTTATTCTCGTGCTATATATGATAGAGAGGTGGCCCACAAAAGGTACTTAAGCCTTCCATCACCAGAATCTCATGCACTTTATATTTCTGCCCGGAACCATGCTAAGTATGTTCTCCAACTAGCCAAAAACTCCTTCATTAACAGAAAATGTCAAAACCTTTCAAGATCTAACTCCCCTCGTGATTTCTGGCATCTAGCCAAAAATATCTCCAATAATTTTGCTTCTTGTTCTTTCCTTCCTCTATTTCAACCAGATGGCACCACTGCTATCACATCAATTTTTAAAGCTGAACTCTTTGCTCAAACCTTTGCTAAAAACTCTACCTTGGACGATTCTGGGCTTGTTCCTCCCTCTCCTCCACCCTCTGACTACTTCATGCTACCTATTAAAATTCTTTGCAATGATGTTTTCCATGCCCTCGCTGGCCTAAACCCTCGGAAGGCTTATGGACCTGATGGGGTCCCTCCTATTGTTCTCCGAAACTGTGCCTCCGTGCTTGCACCTTGCCTAGTCAAACTCTTTCAGCTCTGTCTGTCAACATCTACCTTTCCTTCTTGCTGGAAGTTTGCTTACATTCAACCTGTTCCTAAAAAGGGTGACCGTTCTAATCCCTCGAACTACTGTCCTATTGCTTTAATTTCCTGCCTATCTGAAGTTTTTGAATCTATCCTCAACAGGAAGATTCTTAAACATCTATCATTTCACAACCTTCTATCTGATTGCCAGTATGGGTTCCGTCAAGGCCGCTCTACTGGTGATCATCTGGCTTTCCTTACTGAGTCTTGGTCTTCCTCTTTTAGAGATTTTGGTGAAACTTTTGCTGTTGCCTTGGACATATGAAAAGCTTTTGATAGAGTCTGGCACAAAGCTTTGATTTCCAAACTACCCTCCTACGGTTTCTATCCTTCTCTCTGTAACTTCATCTCAAGTTTCCTTTCTGACCGTTCTGTTGCTGCTGTGGTAGACGGTCACTGTTCTTCTCCTAAATCTATTAACAGTGGTGTTCCTCAGGGTTCTCTCTTGTCACCCACTCTCTTCTTATTATTCATTAATGATCTTCTAAACCAAACTTCTTGTCCTATCCACTCCTACGCTGATGATACCACCCTGCACTTTTCCACGTATTTTCATAGACGTCCAACCCTTCAGGAGGTAAACGTATCACGCAGGGAAGCCACAGAACGTCTGGCTTCTGATCTTTCTAAAATTTCTGATTGGGGCAGAGCAAACTTGGTATTGTTCAATGCCTCAAAAACTCAATTCCTCCATCTATCAACTCGACACAACCTTCCATACAACTATCCCCTCTTCTTCAATGACACTCAACTGTCCCCCTCTTCTACACTGAACATCCTCGGTCTGTCCTTTACTTATAATCTGAACTGGAAACTTCACATCTCATGTCTAGCTAAAACAGCTTCTATGAAGTTAGGTGTTCTGTGACATCTCCGCCAGTTTTTCTAACCCTCCCAGCTGCTAACTCTGTACAAGGGCCTTATCTGTCCATGTATGGAGTATGCTTCACATGTCTGGGGCGGTTCCACTCATACTGCTCTTCTAGACAGGGTGGAATCAAAAGCTTTTCGTCTCATCAACTCCTCTCCTCTAACTGACTGTCTTCAGCCTCTTAAATTAAAGCAATAGGACGGTAGTTTTAGGGATTAGAACAGTCACCCTTTTTAGGAACAGGTTGTATGTAGGCAAACTTTCAGCAAGGAGAGGTAGATGTTGACAGACAGAGCTGAAAGAGTTTGACTAGGCAAGGTGCAAGCACGGAGCCACAGTTTCGGAGAACAATATGAGTGACCCCATCAGGCCCATAAGCCTTCCGAGGGTTTAAGCCAGCAAGGGCATGGAAAACATCATTGCAAAGAATTTTAATAGGTAGCACGAAGGAGGGTGAAGGAGAGGGAAGAACAAGCCCTTTATTATCCAAGATAGAGTTTTTAGTGAAGGTCTGAGCAAAGAGTTCAGCTTTAGAGATAGATGTGATTGCAGTAGTGCTATCTGGTTGAAGTAAAGGAGGGAAAGAAAAAGCAAAGTTGTTGGAGATGTTTTTGACTAGGTGCCAGAAGTCATGAGGGGAGTTAGATCTTGAAAGATTTTGACACTTTCTATTAATGAAGGAATTTTTGGCCAGTTGGAGAACAGACTTAGCATGGTTCTGTGCAGAAATATAAAGTGCATGAGATTCTGGTGATGGAAGGCTCAAGTACCTTTTGTGTGCCACTTGTCTGTCATGTGTAACATGAGAACAGGCTGTGTTAAATTAAGGTTTGGAAGGTTTAGGATGAGAAAAAGAGTGAGGAATGTACAACTCCATGCCAGACACTGTCAGCTCTGTTATGTGTTTGGTACACAGAGATGGGTCTATGACATGGAAGCAGTAGCCATTCCAGGGAGAATCAACAAAATACCTCCTCAGGTTCCCTCAACTAGGATAGGCAAAATGCCAGAGGCACCTCTGCTTAGGGGGATACTGAGGAGGGATTGGAGTGATAGGACAAGATATAGACATGAGATGTAATCAGAGGAACCCAACAGAGAAGAGAGGGTAACAGCAAAAGCAGGATTAGAGGTTAGGAAAAGGTCAAGAATGTAGGTCGTATCTTTAAGATGGTCAGGAATACGAGTAGGGTGTTGCACCAGTTGCTCTAGGTCATGGAGGATAGCAAAATTGAAGGCTAGTTCATCAGAATTGTCAGGGAATGGAGAGGAAAGCCAAAGACGGTGGTGAACATTGAAGTCTCCAAGAATGGAGATCTCCACAAAAGTGAAGAGAGTCAGAATGTGCTCCACTTTGGAAGTTAAGTAGTCACAAAGTTTCTTATAGTCAGAGGAGTTAGGTGAGAGGTATACATCACAGATAAATTTAGTTTAAGTGTGACTCTGTAGTTGTAGCCAGTTGGTGGAAAATTCACGACCATGGCCATGAGAGCAAGTTAAGTTGTTGCACACATAGACTCAACATCCAGTTTTGGATTGAAAATGAGAATAGAGGAAGTAGGAGGGAACAGAAGAGGGGCTACTGACAGTTGCCTCAGACACCTGTGTTTCAGTGAGGAAAAGAAGATGAGGTTTAGTGGAGGAGAGGTAGTGTTCTACAGATTGAAAATTAAATCTAAGACTTTGAATGTTGCAGAAGTTAATGAAAAAAAAAGTTGAGGGGGATGTCAAGACACTTAGGGTCGATACCAATAGAGCAATTCAAACTAGGGACATTTGTGGTCCCTTCCCCAGATGGGGACTCCAAGGTTGGTATAGGAATTGCCATGATAATTTTTAAATTTTGAGTGAAGGGTGTGTGTGTAATTAGGTGCTTGTAGTTTTGTGTGAAAGAGAGAGAGTTGTCTTTAGAGGGCAGGCTGTGACTGGCCCCTTGTGTTGTGAGACAAAAAGGGAAATGTTCAGTAAGGTCACAGCTGGGTTTAATGGTAAGATCACAGCACTCCCTGATCTAGTGCCTTAGACCTCACTGGGAGTAATTATCATTTTGGCAGGTGCCTAAATAATAATTACTCCCAGTGAGGTCTAAAGCACTGGATCAGGGGGTGCTGTGAACTTATCAATAAATGTCCTTTCTTCTCTGTCACAGGTCTCTGTCTTGTCGTCTTTATCCCTCACTCCCTCTCCTTCATCTTCTTCCTCAGAGAGAGAGAAAGAAGGAGAGTACATACATATATGTGCATGTGTTCAAGTAAACTTGCACACATGATCTCCCACTCCTCTGTCTCTTTCTCCCACCCTTCCACCTCTTACCTACTCCAACCTCACCCTCACTGGCTGCCCCCCTCTTTCCTTGTCATATATTTACTTACAGTACTTGTGTTTCTTCTAACTTTTTAATCTGTGTGTGTGTGTGTGTGTGTGTGTGTGTGTGTGTGTGTGTGTGTGTGTGTGTGTGTGTGTGTGTGTGTGTGTATTTAACTAGTTATGCTTTATGGGGAAGAGCTATGCTTGTACTGTCTCATCTCCATATCTTTTGATATCCAGATTAGCCTTGAATCCATGTACACTTCTTGCATTTATGATTTCCTTATCCAGACTATTCCATAAATCAATACTTTGATATGGGAAACTATACTCTTGACATCTTTTCTACAAGCACTCTTCTTCAGTCTTTTTCCATGGCCTCTAGTATCTTATGTATCCCAAAATTATCAAGTCACTGCAGTCCACCTTCTCCACTTTCACATACACTTTATATATTGCAATCAAGTCTCCCCTTTCTCTCCTTTTTTTCCAATGTTGGTAGATGTAACCTTGCTAATCTCTCTTCAGTTAGTCTCCCTGATACTTGGTACTATCTTCATTGCTGCTCTCTGAACTCTCTCCAACTTCCTTATATACTTTTTCTTTGTAGGGCAACCACACTAAAGTTGCATATTCCAGTCTAGTTCTAATCAGTGATAGAATCATGTTACTGATTATCTCTTCATCCATTTACACAAAAGGCAGCCTTATTCTTCTCAACAAGTTATAAGTTTCTCCCGTAATTTTGCTAATGTGTCTCTCTGGGGTCAGATTTTTATTTACCATAACGCCCAGATGCTTTTCCTCTTTTGCTCTACTCATCTTCTCACCATTCAGCACATATTTTCCTTGTACTCTCTTCACACTCTTTTCAAACTCCATTACTTTACATTTCTTTAGATAAAACTCCATTTCCCATTTATGACTCCACTCTGGTATCTTGTTCAGATACTCTTGCAGCACTCCACAATCTTCCTCAGTCAACTTTTTTTCAACAACTTGACATCATCTGCAAAAAGGCTCATGTTGCTATTCACACTCTGTCACATCATTTATATAGATTGCAAACATGACTGGTGTCAGTACTGAACCTTGGGGTACTCTGCCTTTGACTTTCCTCTACAATGACTTTATATTCTTCCCATGGTCCCTTGTCTGTCTCTCTCCCTCCTCCATCTGTGGTACCAAGCCATTTCTGTTTATTCTTTCTATATTGTTTACTAATTTGTACATTGTTATAAGGTCTCCTCTTTCTCTTCTCTCTTGTAGAGTTGGTAATCACATCTCTTCAAGTCTTTTTTCATAGCTTAAGTCTTTCAATTATGGTACCATCTTTGTCACTATCCTCTGTATTCTTTCCAGTTTCTGTATATCTTTTTTTTTTTTTTTGAGGAGCCCAAACTATTGCTGCATATTCCAATTCAGGCCATATCATGCTTGTTATAATTTTCTCCATCATTTTATAATCTAAATAGTTAAGTGCCACCCTAATGTTGGTTAATAAAGTGTATGAATATCCCTTTTATATGCCTTTCAAGTGATAGTGTGTTGAATGGTTACTCCCAGATCTTTTCTTTATTACTTTTCATTTCATTATTTCTCCTCCCATTTTGTACTTCCATGAAGGTCTCTTTTTACTTTTCCTGTGTATATTTACCTAGTTGTGGTTTGTGGGAGGAGAGTAATCTCCCATCTCTATATCTATCCAGTTTGGTCTTAAAAGTATGGACAGTTTTGGCATTGACAACGTCTTCACTGAGTTCATTCCATTTGTTCACACTTCTGTGAGGAAAACTTTACTTCCTAATGTCTCTTCTACAGTAAAGTTTCTTCAACTTCTTACTGTGTCCCCTTGTACTCTGTTTGTCTACCTGTGTGTGTGTGTGTGTGTGTGTGTGTGTGTGTGTGTGTGTGTGTGTGTGTACAGACAATTTACTGAAATAAACCCTATATACTAGTATACTACATTACAAAACTTATGCATTAGAGGAGTCTGTACCTAGTTGCATTTACTGAGTTGTAATTTACAGGACCTGAATTACATTCATGTGATCCTTTCTCCATATCTATACATGCCTAATTTTTCCTTTAGTTTGTGCACACATGTGTGTTTAACCCATTCAACCTGGGAGATTCAGACTACTCCAGGCCCTGTACCCAGGGTATCAGCCACATGGGCCAACTTTGAAATGTATCATCCACAGTCTCTTATATATTTTCCTTTTGCACCAAGAGTAATTACTCAGTTTGTATTATACAGCATTAGACTGCTGAATCTAATCCACATTACTCAATTATGCAATTCTTGTTTCACATCAATATTATAAAGCTTCTTTTGAAAAAAAATACTGTGTGTGTATGTGTGTGTCTGTGTGTGTGTGTGTGCGTGTGTGTGTATTTACCTAGATGTATTTGCCTAGTTGTATTGTACAGGGCACGAGCCTAAGTTCATTTTGCCCTGTCTCCATAACCATTTTTATCCAGTTTCTCTTTCTGTTTGCCACAACCACCTCTTCCTTCAAATCATTCCAGATTTCAATAGTTTGATACTGGAAGCTGTATTTCTTGATGTTGCTCATACATCCTCTTTCCTTTATTTTCTTCCCATGCCCTTGTTATGTGGGGTAGCTGTCGGGACAGGACAGCCAGGAAGTTGTAGGTTCTTTATAGAAACAAGTACAGACTGTGGTTTCTATATTAAGGCCAGGAACAAACAAATAATGCCGTGGCAGACCCTGAGTGCATGGCTGCCTCTGAAGCACCAGCCAGACTGAGGATTACAGGGTTGCCAAGCGTACAATAAATGGAGGTACAATATGAAACATGGTGCAGTACATTACATATCCACACCTCCCTCCCCTCTCATGCTCGTAGCACTGTCTCAAGTGGAACTCTTTTCTATGAGCTGCTGGGAATGACGTGGGGAGTAACTGAACTGGACATACTTTTCTCATCCGAGCAAGGGACCACAGGGATATGGGAAAGGGGGTCGTCACTGCAGGTTGTCACTGGTTGCACGAACTGGCGGTTGTGTTGCCAAACACGTCCACTAGGGATATGTACCCCATAGTCCCTGTTCCTGCCGTGCCCCATGACCACGCCAACCTTGTCCCAGTGGAGAGATGTTGGATCCTGGATACACACTGTGGCCCCAATGCTCAGCTTAGTGAGAGATTGGGCATGCTGGTCATAGTGAGCCTGCACCTGGGCAGTTTGGGCGGCAGTGCAACGGTCACAGTCCTCCGTCTTGGCCTGCCAGTCCATGGGGAAGGATTCCGGATGGGCAAGGACGTAGGATCGAAGAGGGCGGCCATACAGGTGTTGCGCAGAGGATCATCCTGTGAAGTTGGGAGTGTTGCATAGCTCCAGGAGACCTCTGGTGAACTCTTCTGTGTCAATGTTGCCAGAGGGGGATGTCTTCAGGATCAGGTGCTTCACTGACTTGGCAACTACCTCAGAGTGGCTGTTAGACTGGGGGTAGTGTGACAAGGTCACTAAATGGTGGACATCCCAGCACTCCATGAAATTCTGGAAGTCGGCACTGGCAAAATGGGGACCACCATTAGTACGTAGGTGGAGGGGAACACCCACTTCCTGGAGGTAGAACATCTGGATGGTGCGCAAGGCAGTGGTGTCCACACCACGCAGGACAACTACAGGCCACCCCAGGAGTGTATCCGCATTGATGAGGAAGGACTTCCCAGCGAGTGTGAAGAAGTCTGTAGAGACAGATTCAAAGGGCCTGGAGGGGTTGTCGTCACACATCAAGGGTTCCTGTTGTTGGCTTGGCAGTAGCACTCGACATGGCTTGCAGGCAAAAACAGTACTGGTGATGTCAGAGTCAATGCCAGGCCAGAAAACAGTCTGCCTCGCCTGATGGCAAGTGGCTTCCACATCCTGATGGCTGTCATGGAGATGTGCGAGGGTGTGACGGCGGAGAGCAGCAGGAACTACAGTTCTCTGGCCATACAGGACCAGCTCCCTGTCTGCATATAGATGATCATGGAATTTCCAGTAGGGGAGTAGTGAGCTGTGTAGCTTGTACCAGTTGGACAGGAATCCAGACATCACGCAGGCTGTGAGGTGGGCATATGATGGGTCTGCGCTTGCTGCAGCTTGGAATTCCTGTAGAGTCCTATCGGCATCGTGATGTGGTGTGTCTCAGTCAGAGCGTTCAGCGTTGGCAACTATGAAGCGTCATAGGTGTGGGGTGGCGTTGGTGCATGCCATCTCGTCCTTGGATGTGGGGTGGCTGATTGGGGCTCTCAACAGAGCATCCAGGATGCATAGCAGCTTTCCCGCCTGCCACACGGCTGTGAAGAGGTAAGGCAAAATTTTCTCCTTGAGATGTTGGAGGCGGGGATTCTCAACTGCGTCCAAAGTGTATGCATTCAGAATTGGGACCAGTGGCTGGTGGTCTGTCATCAGCGTGAAGTGTTGTAGGTCAATAAGGTGGAGCCTACACTTGGACATGGCCCAGATGACAGTGAGCAGCTCTAGTTCAATGGTAGCGTAGTGCATCTCAATGTTGGCGAGGAAGCGTTATCCACACTGAACTAGGAATGTCCGTCCCGGGCCATGGTCTTGGAGGAGAGTGTACCCAATCCCGTGAAGGTGGAAGACATCCATCTGGAGGATGACCAATAGCGCTGGGTCGAAGTGGGCCAAGACAGACAGCTGGAGAAGCGCTGTCTTGACATGGTTGAAGACTTCATCATGGTCCGCTGTTCAAGTAAACGTCTGTTTTGGGCTCATAAAGGGGTGAAGAGGCTGGGCTGCGGCTGCTATATCTGGGGTGAACTCTGATGGCTGGTTCACCAGGCCCATGAAAAAACAGAGGTTAGTCATGAAGTCCCGGATGGCACTGACTCGGTCTTTGCCCATAGTGGAGAGGTCGTAGCCACAGAATCGAACCCTAGGCTTGGTGACTGCGAACTTGTCCTTATTGAGAGTGATTCCATGCTCGCAACATCTGATCAGCATCTGACAAATTCTTTGCAAGTGTGTTGGGAGATTATCATCGAAGAGAAGGATGTCATCAACTACCTTGACGCAATTCTCCATCCCCTGGAGTGCCATGTCACCACAGTAGCAGTAGGCGTCACTGGTAGCCACGAAACCCATGGGTCCTCTGCAGTGCCTAAATCAGCTGAACAGGGTAATGAATGTTATGAAGTGCTGATCCTTCTTGTAAAGCTCCAACTGCCAGTATCTGCACAGGGCATCCACTGTTGTGAAGTAACAAGCTGACAGGTTAACCCTGTGGATGGCGGCAAAAGGTGTTGGTGCTGGGTGAGCCAGATGGGAAACCTGACTGTTGAGTTTCTTGAGGTCCACCATGATGCAAACTCCCTTGCCCTTGGCAATGACGACAAATGGGTGGCACCAGGCAGACGACTTGTCACTGGCAGGCTCAATTATCCCCTGAAGCACCATGGATTCCAGCTCATCCTTAACTTGCTGCTGAAATGCAAAGGGGATCTGTCATGTTGTGTGAATAGCAAACGGTACATTGTCCTCCTTCAGGTGGATCTTCATGGGCTGGGTGACCATGGGCTTCAGGGGAGCCTTCTTCAGATCCTCCTTGGAGAGCAGCACGTCCTGGAACTCACGAAGAAAGTACTACTTTACAACAGATGGGGATATGGTAGCAGGGAGGGGCAGTTCACTACACACACACACACACACACACACACACACACACACACACACACACACACACACACACACACACACACACACACACACACACACACACACACATTCATTTGGAAAGTTGTGGAGATGAAAGTGAGGAAATGGTGGCACAAAGATGCCACAGATCACCAAGCAGAAGATTAAAAATTGTGCATACAAATATAGATGGTTTGGAGGCGAGCCTATTGGAACTTAAAGACTACCTAAAGAACAATAAACCAGATATGGTATGTTTAACAGAAACCAAACTAAAAGATGAAATAAGGTTGAGATTTGCAAAGGAAGGATATAACACATAGGGGAGAGACAGAAAAGGAAAGGGAGGAGGAGTGATGATATTGGTAAAAGAGGATATTGTTGAGAAAGTGGAATATGGTGATGGAATGGCAGAAACTTTGTTGTGATTAAGATCAAAGGAAGTGAAAAAAGGAAAGTTATTGTGATGTACATACCACCAAAAAGTAATGCATGGAGACCATTAGATATAAAATTATGCAACTAGAAACAAGAAATAGCATAGAGGAAATGATAAAAGAAAGCAATAAAGTGTTCTTAGTAGGCAACTTCAACACTAAAGGAATTAACTGGGAGGAGATGGAAGTGAAAGAAAATGTTAGGTCATGGAGCGAAGAACTTACGCATACCATGATGGTAAATACAGTGAGACTGTGGGTGAATGAACCTACGAGACTCAGAGGAGAAGAACCATCACAGTTGGATTTAGTTTTTATGAAAACCCCAGAAATTAGACCAAGTATACATTGTCTGAGTCCAATGGGAAGAAGTGATCATGTGACAATAGAAATACAGGAGGAAACAATATTGCACAGGAAAAAACAATTTAGAAATGGGAGACAGAACTGTGCTAAGGCAAACTTTGCAGAGGTTAATAAATTTTATGGAAAAATGAACTGAAAAGAGATATTTGAAGGTAAAAAAATAAGAGATATCTTTGAGCAAGTATAGAGAGGGGGTACAACTGTTTGTACCAAGTTATAAAGTGAAAATTGGTAGGCATGAATGGTATAATGCCAAATGTGTAGAAGTAAAAAAGAAAAAGGACAGGGCATGGAGGAAAATGATGAGAAAACTGAACACAAATACTAGGGAAGAATACAGAAAGGCAAGGAATGAATATGGTATAATAGGAAGAGAAGAAGAGAGAAATTCTGAAAGTGACATATTAAGAAAATATAAAGAAGAGCCCAAACTCTTCTACAAAAACATAAATGGAAAAATTAAACATAGGGATGACATAAAGAAGTTAAAAAGAAAAGAATTTATGAAACTACTGAGGAGATGAGTGAACTAATGAATGAGAGTTTTCAATCTGTGTTTACAAAGAAACCGATTTTGTGGCACCGAAAGTGGTATCACAGAATGAGGGAATACAGGAGATACAAGTAGAGACAAGAAATCAAGAAACTGCTGGAAGAACTGGATGTTAGAAAAGCTATGGGACCAGATCAAGGAAATAAAAGGGTATTAAAAGAATGTAGAAAATAAATGGAAAAACCCATTTGGGATATGATCAACAGCTCGTTGAAAGAAGGAAAACTACCAAGGGAATGGAAAAGAGCTAACATAGTTCCAAATATATAAAGGAGGAAATAAAATGAACCATTAAATTACAGACTAGTGACACTGACGAGCATTGTAAGCAAGCTTTGTGAAATAGTAATTAAAGATAGATAGGTGCAATATTTAAAAGATGAAAAATAATAACAGAAAAGCAATTTGGATTCAGGAGCTTTTATACGAGAGTAATAGATGGAGTGCAAGAGAGGGATGGATGGGTTGATGCAGTATACCTGGATCTCAAAAAAGCATTTGATAAAGTTCCCCACAAAAGTCTTATGTGGAAGCTAGAGAATGAAGGAGGACTAAAGGGAGCAATATTGAGATGGATGGAGGATTATTTACAAGGGAGAGAAATGAGAACAGTAATCAGGGACACTAATTCAAGTTGGCACAGTGACAAGTGGTGGTATTACAAGAATCTGTGTTGGCACCTATTATGTTTCAAATATATGAAAATGATATGACAAAGGATCTAAATAGTTATATAAACCTTTTTGCTGATGATGCAAAAATAATGAAAATAGTAAAGTATGAAAATGACTGCAAGGAGTTACAAAAGGATATTGACAAGATATGTGCATGGAGCCAAAGATGAAAACTAGAATTTAATGCTTGAAAGTGCCACATATTGGAAATAGGAAAAAGTAAAAATAGACTTTCACTGAATTACAAAATGTGAGGAAAAATAATAATGAAAAGTAATAAAGAAAAAGATTTGGGAGTAATGACCCAGGACACATTATCACTTGAAAGGCACATAAACAGAATATTTGGCTCTACATACAGCTTGTCAACAAACATTAGAGTGGTGTTTAACTATTTAGATAAAGAAATGATGAAGAAAATTATTATAAGCATGATACAACCTAAATTGGAATATGAAGCAATAGTTTGGGCTCCACATACAAAAAAAGATATACAGAAACTGGAAATAATATAGAGGATAGCGACAAAGATGGTAGTAAAATTGAAAAACTTAAGCTATGAAGAAAGACTTGAAGAGATGGGATTACAAGCATGATACAACCTAAATTGGAATATGAAGCAATAGTTTGGGCTCCACATACAAAAAAAGATATACAGAAACTGGAAATAATACAGAGGATAGCGACAAAGATGGTAGTAAAATTGAAAAACTTAAGCTATGAAGAAAGACTTGAAGAGATGGGATTACCAACACTACAAAAGAGAAGAGAAAGAGGAGACCTGATAACAGTGTACAAATTAGTAAACAATATGGAAAGAATAAACAGAAATGACTTGGTACTACAGATGAAGGAGGGAGAGAGATGGGCATGGGAAGAAAATAAAGAAGAGTGGATGTTCGAGTGACATCAAGAAATACAATTTCCTGTATCGACCTATTGAAATCTGGAATGATTTGAAGGAAGAGGTGGTTGCAGCAAACATTGTACACATGTTTAAAGAAACATGATAAATATGGTTATGGAGATGGGACTTGTGTCCTGTACTATACAACTAGGTAAATACACACACACACACACACACACACACACACACACACACACACACACACACACACACACACACACATACACATACACACACACAGACATGAGAGAGAGAGAGAGAGAGAGAGAGAGAGAGAGAGAGAGAGAGAGAGAGAGAGAGAGAGAGAGAGAGAGAGAGAGAGAGAGAGAGAGAGATCTGACAATTCTCTTCCAAATCACATGCAAACACACAAGCACACACATACACATGTAAAATGAAACATAGAGATAGTATTGTTGAGTTAAAAAGAGGCAGAAGGATGTATGAAGGTGATGAAGAGATTAGCAACATTATGAATGAGAGTTTTAAATCTGTATTTAAAAAGGAAGCAGATTTTGTAAAGCCTGCAGTTGGAGTGTCAAATGAAGGGTTACATGTACTGTTTTTGCTGGTGTATTAGATGCACCTCTGTAGAAGACACATCCCTATTTTACCAGGATGTTTTGTGGTAAAAATTTTTATTATGTTTCATCATAAAGTTATGGAAAAAATTGTATTGTATGTGTGTGTGTGTATGTGTGTGTGTGTTTGTGTGTGTGAGAGTAAGAGGGCCACTGGCCAGGGACAACAAATATTTTTAATAAAAAGAAAGTCTTACTTAATGCCAGTTCCCATAGAGATGTCGGATATAATAATGGAAAACAGAATAAGTATCTTGAAACCTCACTCTTGAAAGAGTTCAAGTCATAGGAAGGAGAAAATATAGCAGCAGGCAGAGTGTTCCAGACTTGAACAGAGAAAGGGATGAATGATTAAGAATGCTAGTTAACTCTTGCATTAGAGAGGTGGACAGAATAGGGATGAGAGAAAGAAGAGTCTTGTGCAGCCAGGCTGCAGGAGGATGGGAGGTTTGCAGTTAGTAAGATCAGAAGAGCAGGTAGCATGAAAATAGTGCTAGAAGATAGCAAGAGCTGCAGCATTGCTGTGATGAGAGAGAGGCTGAAGACAGTTTTTTTTTTTTTTTATGTAGGAAGGACACTGGCCAAGGGCAACAAAAATTCAATAAAAAAATATGCCCACTGAAATGTCAGTCCCATAAAAGGGTCAAAGCAGTGGTAAAAAATTGATGAATAAGTGTCTTGAAACCTCCCTCTTGAAGGAATTCAAGTCATAGGAAGTGGAAATACAGAAGCAGGCAGGGAGTTCCAGAGTTAGAGGAGAGGAGGTGATAAGATGAAAAGCTTTTGATTCCACCCTCTCTAAAATAGTGGTGTGAATGGAAGTCCACCCCCCATACACATGAAGCAAACTCCATACATGGATGGATAAAGCCCCTGAACAGAGTTAGCAGCTGAGGTTGGGGGGGTAGAAAAACTGGCAGAGATGACACTGAATGCCTAACTTCATAGAAGCTACTTGAGCTAGAGGTAAGATGTGAAATTTCCAGTCTAGATTATAAGTGAAGGACAGATAGACAATGTTCAGTGTAATTTAAGTCACATTGAATAAGAAGGTATAGATATCTGGAAGGCTGTGTGAAGTTGATAGATGGAGGAATTTAATTTTTGAGACATTGAACAATACTAAGTTTGCTCTCCCTCAATCAGAAATTTTAGAGATCAGAAGTCAGGCATTCTATGTCTTCCCTGCTTGAGCTGTTTACTTCCTGAAGGGCTGGGCCTCTACAAAAAGACATGGAAAAGTGCAGGGTGGTATCATAAGCATAGGAATGGATAGGACAAGAAGTTTGGTTTAGAAGATCACTGATAAATAGTAGGGAGAGAGTGGATGCCAAAATCCCTAAAAGAGTGTGAGTTTTGTCCTCACATCTGGTGTGATGCAGTGCTGTGTTTGTGCAGTACTGTACTACCATCACATCTAAAACCATGTGTGTGTGTGTGTCTCTCTCTCTCTCTCTCTCTCTCTCTCTCTCTCTCTCTCTCTCTCTCTCTCTCTCTCTCTCTCTCTCTCTCTCTCTCTCTCTCTCTCTCTCTCTCTCTCTCTCTCTCTCTCTCTCTCTCTCTCTCTCTCCATTCCCTCCCTCTTTCTTTCCTGACCTCCTCCCCCATCCTTCCATCCATCCAGCCATCTCACCCACCCTCTCCATTCCCTCCCTCTTCTTTTCCTGACCTTCTACCCTATCCCTCTATCCATCCATACATTCATCCATCCATCGTAGCACAGCAAATATCTTAGAAAGACTGTCTCCTTGATTATAACTAAGACCCCACCTACACAAGTGTGGAAAGGAGTTCACAAGATTTGTAGGAAGTTTTTCCTCCTTTCTCTCCTGTCTTGTCTTGGTGAGATGGTGGCTGATCACGAGGTGCTTGCTGATATATTTGCAGATTACTTTGCGAATGTTTCCAGGAAGGATCCTAATTCACCTATGGCACACCATCATTGCCATTTTGGAATCTTGTGGAGTTAACTTTGCTTCCACTGAGGGTGAACCTTCTAATGTCCCCTTTTCCATCTCAGAGCTAAAGGTGGCTCTATCACAGTGCAGTGATCCATCACTAGGCCCTGATAATATCGCATAGCCATTTTTATGCCACATGTCTGATAGGGCTTATTCCTTTTTATTAGACATCTTCAACTTTATTTGGAATACTGGTGATTTTCCCTTTTCTTGTGGTATTGCTATAATTATCCTCATCTCAAAGTCTGGAAAAGATCTTCAGCTGGGGACTAATTATTGCCCCATTTCCTTAACTTCTTGCATTTGTAAATTGTTAGAAAAGATGGTAAATGTCAGACATATGTGGTACTTGGAGAGAGGCAATTACCAGTCTCCAATTCAATGTGGTTTCCAGAAAATGCAGTCTTCGACCGATGCTCTGTTGTCTCCAGAATCTTCTGTTTGTGAAGCATTTGCAGATAAACAATATCATGTCACAGTATTTTTTTATTTTTTTATTTAGAGAAAGTATATGTGGTACTTGGAGAGTAAGCTTGGTGTCTTAGTCTCTTCGATTTTGGTCTCAGTGGCCAAATCCCTATTTTTATACAGCAGTTTTTATCTCATCATTGTTTATGGGTACAGATTAGTGGCATTCTGTCTGAAACTTATCCACTTGAAGATGGCATGCAGCAAGGTAGTATACTTAGTGTCACACTTTTTGCCATGGCTGTAAACGGTGTCGTTAGTGTGCTCACAGATGGAGTCCATGGTAGCTTGTATGTCAATAACTTGTCAATCTCTTTTACTGCAGGACAGATGCCACTGATTGAGAGAAAGCTGCAGTTGGCACTTAGTAGGATTTCTCAGTGAGGTAAAACTCGGAGATTTTATTTCTCAGCTTCGAAAACTATGGCTATACACTTTTGCTGCCTCCATGTTGTTCACCATGACTCAGACCTATATATCTAAGATAGAAGAATCTCTTGTGTGGAGGAAACTTGTTTGCTGGGACTTGTATTTGACACTTGCCTAACTTGGGTACCTTACCTTTGTTATGTTAAAGCAGCTTGTATGAAAGTGATGTTACTCCTTAACAGACAGACCCTCCTCCTCTTGCACCAAACTCTTATTCCCTTTAAGTTAGAGTGTGGTTGTAAGATTTATTCATGTGCCACTGATGGTCGACTTCATGGCAGCTGGTGTGTTTTGCTCATTCCCAATCCTAGCTTACTAGTAGATACTGGTGTCCTTCTGTTGGACTTGCATTGCCAGTCTTTATAGTTGAGGTGCTGGGTATCGAGTCCAATGTCTTCCCAAGTCAATTTTTTGTGTGGCCATCTCATGTGATTTGTATTCTCAACTATACGAGTATGTATCTCACCTGAGTTTCCCAAAACCTTTTGGGTTCACGGTCATGTCAGTCATGGAAATATTATTTGTAACTTCTCTTCCTGTATGTTCCTATAAATATCCTAGGGTCAGTTACTGGTAGCTCCTGTATGTCTCTGTTTGCAGCTCTGCTATTGCCAACAAGAATTCTCTACCCTAGTGTCAGACCCACACCTTGTTTTTTTATTAATATTCTCTTCTAATTTTGGCTCCACTCCAATGTATATTGACAACTCAGTCTAAATCTGGAGTCGGATATGATATTGTATTTCCCTCTTTTGTATGGGTGCCAGTCTCCCTAGGTACATTTCACTATTTATGGTGGAGCTATCTGCCATTATTTTATCTTTAAGAATAATTTTTTTCCTTCTTGTTTTGTCTTTTATCATTTTTAGTGACTCCTGTAGTGCATTTTCTACACTAAAATTTTTTACTCTTTCCAGTCATCCTCTTGTTTTATGTATTCTGGAGTAGGTCTGCCTTCTGAAATGTAGGGTCTACCAAGTTGTGTTTTGCTGGGTCCCAGCTTATGTAGGAGTTATGGGAAATGAAAAGTCTGACTGCCTGGTTGGAGATTTAGACATATTCTCATTCATATGAGTGGCAGTCCTTGATGGCTGGCAGCAGACATGGGTCTACCAAGTTGTGTTTTGCTGGGTCTCATCTCATGTAGGAGTTATGGGAAATGAAAAGGCTGACAGGCTGGTTGGAGATTTAGACATATTCTCATTCATATGAGTGGCAGTCCTTGATGGCTGGCAGCAGACATGGGAGACCACTGATGACACCACCAAGATGGGTAAAATCACATGAACAGCTGTCGATCCTTGATCATGTCTGCATGTGCAAGAGCGTCACTCAATCTATCTTGGCTTGTCTTTGGACTGGCCACACTAGACTTGCAAACGATTATCTCATGACTGGGAATGTTGAACATTACTGTGATGATTGTCCCCCTGAATGTAAATCACTTAATGGCTGAGTGCCAGAGTCTGGGGGACCTTCATGACTGTTTTCTATATAAATAAATATAAATCTAAGGAGGAGGCAGTAGACACCTGCTGAAATGATAATTACTCCCAGTGAGGTCTAAAGCACTGTTCAGGGGGGTGCTGTGAACTTATCATTAAACTCAGCTGTGACCTCACTGAATGTTTCCCTTTGTGTCTCACAACACAAGGGGGCAGTCACAGCCTGCCCTCTAAAGACAACTCTCTTCCTCCACACAAAACTACAAGCACCCAATAACACACACACCCTTCACTCAAAAATTTTAAAATCATCATGGCGACTCCTACACCAGCCTTGGAGTCCCCATCTGGGGAGGGGATCATAAATGTCCCCAGGTCGGACTGCCTTTCTGCCGACGACTAAGTGTCTTGACACCCCCCCTCAACTTTTTCTTCATTAACTTTTGCAACATTCACAATCTAAGATCTAATTTTCAATCTGTAGAACACCACCTCTCCTCTTCTAAACCTCATTTTCTTTTCCTCACTGAAACTCAGGTGTCTGAGGCAACTGACAGTAGCCCCTTTTCTGTTCCCTCCTACTTTCTCTATCCTCATTTTTGATCCAAATTTGGATGCTGCGTTTATGTGCGCAATGACTCAACCTGCTCTCATGCCCATGCTCTTGAATCTTTCGAGCTTTCCACCATCTGGCTACGACTACAGAGTCACTCTCAAACTAAATTTATCTGTTCTGTATACCTTTCACCTAACTCCTCTGACTATAAGAAATTCTTTGACTACTTAACTTCCAAAGTGGAGCACATTCTGACCCTCTTCCCTTTTGCAGAGATCTCCATTCTAGGAGACTTCAATGTTCACCACCAGCTTTGGCTTTCCTCTCCCTTAACTGACCATCCTGGTGAACTAGCCTTCAACTTTGCTATCCTCCACGACCTAGAGCAATTGGTGCAACACCCTACTCGTATTCCTGACCATCTTGGAGATATGCCCAACATTCTTGACCTTTTCCTGACCTCTAGTCCTTCTGCTTATGCTGTCACCCTTTCTTCTCCGTTGGGCTCCTCCGATCACAATCTCATATCTGTATCTTGTCCTATCGCTCCAATCCCTCCTCAGGATCCCACTAAGCAAAGGTGCCTCTGGCATTTTGCCTCTGCTAGTTGGGGGGACCTGAGGAGGTATTTTGCTGATTTTCCTTGGAATGATTACTGCTTCCGTATTGAGACTCGTCTTTGTGTGCTGAGTGCATAATAGAGATGATAGTGTCTGGCATGGAGGCGTACATTCCTCACTCTTTTTCTTGTCCTAGACCTTCTAAACTTTGGTTTAACACAGCTTGTTCTCGTGCTATACATGATGGAGAGGTGGCCCACAAAAGGTACTTAAGCCTTCCATCACCAGAATCTCATGCACTTTATATTTTTGCCCGGAACTATGCCAAGTCTGTTCTCCAATTAGCCAAAAACTCCTTCATTAACAGAAAGTGTCAAAACCTTTCAAGATCTAACTCCCCTCGTGACTTCTGGCATCTAGCCAAAAATATCTCCAATAACTTTGCTTCTTCTTCTTTCCCTCCTTTATTTCAACCAGATGGCACACACTGCTATCACATCTATTTCTAAAGCTGAACTCTTCGCTCAAACCTTTGCTAAAAACTCTACCTTGGACGATTCTGGGCTTGTTCCTCCCTCTCCTCCACCCTCTGACTACTTCATGCCACCTTTTAAAATTCTTCACAATGATGTTTTCCATGCCCTTGCTGGCTTAAACCCTTGGAAGGCTTATGGACCTGATGGGGTCCCTCCTATTGTTCTCCGAAACTGTGGCTCCGTGCTTGCACCTTGCCTAGTCAAACTCTTTCAGCTCTGTCTGTCAACATCTACCTTCCCTTTTTGCTGGAAGTTTGCCTACATTCAACCTGTTCCTGAAAAGGGTGACCGTTCTAATCCCTCAAACTACCGTCCTATTGCTTTAATTTCCTGCCTATCTAAAGTTTTTGAATCTATCCTCAACAGGAAGATTCTTAAACATTTATCACTTCACAACCTTCTATCTGATCGCTAGTACGGGTTCGTCAAGGCTGCTCTACTGGTGATCTTCTGGCTTACTGAGTCTTGTTCATCCTCTTTTAGAGATTATGGTGAAACTTTTACTGTTGCCTTGGACATATGAAAAGCTTTTGATAGAGTCTGGCACAAAGCTTTGATTTCCAAACTACCCTCCTATGGCTTCTATCCTTCTCTCTGTAACTTCATCTCAAGTTACCTTTCTGGCCATTCTGTTGCTGCTGTGGTAGACAATCACTGTTCTTCTCCTAAATCTATTAACAGTGGTGTTCCTTAGGGTTCTGTCCTGTCACCCACTCCCCTCTTATTATTCATTAATGATCTTCTAAACCAAACTTCTTGTCCTACCCACTCCTACGCTGATGATACCACCCTGCACTTTTTCACATCTTTTCATAGACGTCCAACCCTTCAGGAGGTAAACATTTCACGCAGGGAAGCAACAGAATGCTTGACTTCTGATCTTTCTAAAATTTCTAATTGGGGCAGAGCAAACTTGGTATTGTTCAATGCCTCAAAAACTCAATTCCTCCATCTATCAACTCGACACAACCTTCTAGACAACTATCCCCTCTTCAATGACACTCAACTGTCCCCCTCTTCTACACTGAACATCCCCGGTCTGGCCTTTACTTATAATCTGAACTGGAAACTTCACATCTCATTTCTTGCTAAAACAGCTTCTATGAAGTTAGGCGTTCTGAGACGTCTCCGCCAGTTTTTTTCACCCCCCCAGCTGCTAACTCTGTACAAGGGCTTTATCCATCCATGTATGGAGTATGCATCACATGTCTGAGGGGGTTCCACTCATACTACTCTTCTAGACAGGGTGGAATCAAAAGCTTTTTGTCTCATCTCTCCTCTCCTCTCCTCTAACTCCTCTCCTCTAACTGACTGTCTTCAGCCTCTCTCTCACTGCCACAATGTTGCATCTCTAGCTGTCTTCTACTGCTATTTTCATGGTAACTGGTCTTCTGATCTTGCTAACTGCATGCCTCCCCTCCTCCCACGGCCTCGCTACACAAGACTTTCTTCTTTCTCTCACCCCTATTCTGTCCACCTCTCTAACGCAAGAGTTAACCAGTATTCTCAATCATTCATCCCTTTCTCTGGTAAACTCTGGAACTCCCTGCCTACTTCTGTATTTCCACCTTCCTATGACTTGAATTCCTTCAAGAGGGAGGTTTCAAGACACTTATTCATCAATTTTTGACCACTGCTCTGACCCTTTTATGGGACTGGCATTTCAGTGGACATATTTTTTTATTGGATTTTTGTTGCCCTTGGCCAGTGTCTTTCCTACATAAAAAAATAAAAAAAACATTGCAGGCTAACAAGCTTTGCCTGCAGACAATGCTAGGGCATTCACTGTCCGTTTGCAAGATTTAGTGTGCACTGTATAAAAATTTATTCTCTGATCAATTATCTCAGTTCCTCCTTTAGTAAAAATCATACAGTTTATATATGGCTGGGTTTCTTACACCATCATCCTTGGTAATTCCTAATATTATAGGGGGGGGGGACTGTACTGAGAAGCAATATTTTTTTCCTACCATTACTTATGGTGGGTACTAAATGATAATTGAGTCATTTCCTCATTATCTTTAGTCTGGTACACCTAGTATGATCTCTTCCCTTCCAGTGACTGGCTTTATCTCTGGTGATATGGCTTTTCTCATGCAATCTACAATACCTACACCAGCAATACCTTGTGTTTGTAGGCACTCAAACAACTCTAGGCTGGTACACAGCCTGTCTAGACTACCACTAAAGTCTACAAATTCTTGTATCTGATTTACAAGAACCTTCGCTGTTGGAAGTGACCCATGGATGTAATGGGGTCCAGGCTCTGTGGAAGGTTTACCTGAGTATTGTCCTGAAGGTGAATGTAATTCTTACCATGTTCACAAATTTATACAACAAGCATATTGCTTAGGTTTGCTTTTATTGTACTGCCTGAATCCTATTTGATTTCTACAAGAATATAAGATTTCATGAATGGTCAAGTCACCTGGCTCTAACACTGAACAGGCATGGTCATTAAAATTTTTTAAAAGGTCCCTGACTGCAGCAAACCGGTCATGTAACCATCTCTGATGCCTGTTATCAGCATTGTCAAAAGTTAGGTTTGCATGGAAAAATCAAAATCTACTCACAGACATTACTGCTCCAATTACAGGGTGACCAAACTTTTCCGTAAAAAGTGTTTTATATTTGTCTTGGCGTAATAAATCACGTGCATACAACAAACCAAAAAAAAAAATAAATAAATAAATTTTCAATGCAATCTGTTACTCAGATGTGTGATGGGAGTTTATCATTTTAAGGCCTCTGAGAAATTTCTGCAGTTATATCTTAAATTTTCTGATTAGTATGGTGGACAATATTGGAAATCATATCAGATGTTATGAAGAAGTCCCATGCCATTTCTTCTGAACTTACTGATCTCACATATCAAAACAACTGGTCAATGAATTAACTAAACTGTTTCTTACTAATGTCTTGCCATTTCTCCATAGAAGCCACTCCATAATAATTATGAAGAGTAGCTTCTACAGAGAAATAGCATGACATTAGCAAGGAACAGGTTAGTTAATTAACTGACCCATTGTTTAGATGAAAGTGAGTATGATAATTATGTATTACAGGTGAGCTATGGGAATATAAAATCACAGTAAAAAAAACACAGAAACTCAGATGTAGAGAATTCCATAACATGTGGGCCAATAGTATGGAAGGTAGATCAACTGTGATGTGAGATCAGTGAGATGTGAGGTCAGTAAATTCAGAAGAAATGGCATGTGACTTTTTCATAACATCTGATATGATTTTGAATATTGTGTACCATTCTAATTAGAAAATTGAAGGTATAATTATTAATGTCTTGCTATTTCTCCATAGGAGCTACTCTTCATAGTCTTTGTCATCGTCCACTTCCTCATCACTTTCAGATTCCATGGCAAGACCAGCTTTGTCACCTGTCACATCTGCCAAATCTTTGTCAGGGTCATCTGTAAAGTCATGGGCTGTGTCTGTAGAGTCCATTGTAAGCACTAAGCAACTATACACCCAGTTAGTGCACCCAGTCACAGAAGCTGATAAGCTCTCATCTGCACACTGCAGTGCATATTTATAAAAAGTTGCAAGGTTTTCATTTTGCACTAGCTAGCTAGCTAGACCCTCCCCCACCCACTGCAGTGATGTCATGAGTGGCTAACTCTCTTTAGCTGCTGCCTACCTGCCCTCCCTCCCCCTTTCTCTCTCTCTCTCTCTCTCTCTCTCTCTCTCTCTCTCTCTCTCTCTCTCTCTCTCTCTCTCTCTCTCTCTCTCTCTCTCTCTCTCTCTCTCTCTCTCTCTCTCTCTCTCTCTCTCTATGAGTCATCATAATCCTACTATTGTCTGTTACAATGAACTTTCTTCCTTTGTTCCCCCTCTCTCTCTCTCTCTCTCTCTCTCTCTCTCTCTCTCTCTCTCTCTCTCTCTCTCTCTCTCTCTCTCTCTCTCTCTCTCTCTCTCTCTCTCTCTCTCTCTCTCTCTCTCTCTCTCTCTCTCTCTCTCTCTCTCTCTCTCTCTCTCTCTCTCTCTCTATGAGTCAACATAATCCTACTATTGTCTGTTACAATGATCTTTCTTCCTTTGTTTCTCTCTCTCTCTCTCTCTCTCTCTCTCTCTCTCTCTCTCTCTCTCTCTCTCTCTCTCTCTCTCTCTCTCTCTCTCTCTCTCTCTCTCTCTCTCTCTCTCTCTCTCTCTCTCTCTCTCTCTCTCTCTCTCTCTTTGAGTCATCATAATCCTACTATTATCTGTTACAATGATCTTTCTTCCTTTGTTCCTCTCTCTCTCTCTCTCTCTCTCTCTCTCTCTCTCTCTCTCTCTCTCTCTCTCTCTCTCTCTCTCTCTCTCTCTCTCTCTCTCTCTCTCTCTCTCTCTCTCTCTCTCTCTCTCTCTCTCTCTCTCTCTCTCTCTCTCTCTCTCTCTCTCTCTCTCTCTCTCTCTCTCTCTCTCTCTCTCTGAGTCATCATAATCCTACTATTGTCTGTTATAATGATCTTTCTTCCTTTGTTTCTCTCTCTCTCTCTCTCTCTCTCTCTCTCTCTCTCTCTCTCTCTCTCTCTCTCTCAAGTCATCATAATCCTACTATTGTCTGTTACAATGATCTTTCTTCCTTTGTTCCTCTCTCTCTCTCTCTCTCTCTCTCTCTCTCTCTCTCTCTCTCTCTCTCTCTCTCTCTCTCTCTCTCTCTCTCTCTCTCTCTCTCTCTCTCTCTCTCTCTCTCTCTCTCTCTCTTTTATCTTCTAGTTTCATGGGTAGCATGTATACAGAGCTTTGGTGATGAATTTGTCAATCATGACCTTGAACTCAAATGTCCAGTAAAACAGCTGATGTGAGGTGGGGTTGGTTGGGTAGGTTGTGGAGTGGAGGGCAGAAGTCCATTGCCATGGCAACTTCCCACCTGAAATCACTTCCAATATTGCCACTCACTCACCCAACCTCTCATATCATAGTAACAGACAGTAGTGGGATTACCATGTCTCAGAGAGAGAGAGAGAGAGAGAGAGAGAGAGAGAGAGAGAGAGAGAGAGAGAGAGAGAGAGAGAGACACATGGGAAAATTTATCGTAGGGCAGACAAGGAGGTGGCCAACGGCAGTGAAGCCATTAATCACTGATTTTCGTCTGTTGTCATATTGGTTTGCAAGTGATTGAAAGAAAAGTGTGAAATATCATAGATTAGACTGATTTTTTTGTAGATTTTTTTTTACATGGTCGTTTCTCATCATATTTTTGATTGGCATAGTAAGAATGATTTTCCAAAACTCTCTTGTTAAGAATTTTGTTTTATTTGAAAAAAAAATCAGCTAGGATGGGTCGTTTTAGACCCATGCTGCAAAGAATAGGTTTAAGAAGATTGTAAGTTTCTCCCACAGTTTTATTAATGTGCTTTTCTGGTGACATATTATCCATTACTATTATCCCAAGATCTTTCTCAGTGTTCCTTTTCTGGATTTTTGCCTCTCCCAGCTTATAAGTTCCAACAGGTCTATTTTTGCTTTTTACAAACTCCAGCACAGTACATTTTCTTGTATTAAACTCCATTTTCCATGTTTTACTCCATTCATATATCTTATTCAAGTCCTCTTGGAGCAGGCCACAGTCTTCCTTATTCTTCACTTATTTCATGATCTTCACATTGTCAGCAAACAGACTTGTATAACTTCCTATCTCTTCAACCATATATCACTTATGTATACAGCAAACATAATCGGAGTTAGGATTGATCCCTGAGGAACTCCACTGTAAACACTTTTGAATGTAGATGTTTCATCTTTCATAACTGTTCATCTTTCTGTCCTTTAGGAAGTCCTCCATCCATGCCAGTAATTTTCCTCCCACACTGCCTACTTCTCTAAGCTTCCACACTAGTCTCTTGTGTGGAACTTTGTTGAAGGCTTTCTTCAGATCTAAATAAATGCAATCTGCCCATCCATTTCTTTCTTGTACTACATCAATAATTCTTGAATAGAACCACATCAGGTTGGTTGCACATAAGCATGCTTTTCAAAAGGCAAACTATTTGTCACTTATGTCTTTGGTCTTCAGATATTCCATCCATTTGTTTTTAACTGTTGTCTCTTCTTTAAATCCTGAAAAATCCCTCATTCCACTTGACTTGCCAAGTTGCCTTAACCCCAGAGGGTTTTCTATAGAAATATCTCTAGGTTGCAGAGTTGGAGTATGAGTAGATAAGGATTTGTTTACATTACCTTTATCCATGTCACCATGATTGAGATCTTCACTATCCACTTTCACTTTATCATCCATTTCCTTAAGGGTTACTTCATGGCTGTCACAATTAACTTTCCATTTCCCACCACAACAAACACATTTACAGGATCATTTTGAGACAGGACACACACTAGCATTTTATAATCTAGGCATCCTTGATGAAAGCAGTAGCCAGCAACCAGGGTAAACAGCTGAATTTCATAGGAGCACAGTGCTCACATCTGATCAACTGGCTGGTGGGTGGGTGTGTGTGTGTGTGTGTGTGTGTGTGTGTGTGTGTGTGTTAGGTGAGGAGGTTCATGTATCTGGAGGAGTGTGAGGGGATAGGAGCAAGTGGGAAAGGAGGTTCATGTGTCTTGCATGATTTAAAAGGCTGAGAAGACAAAATTTTTGTAATGCCTTGTGATATACATCCCTGAGAGGGGAAGGGGGAGGGTCAGGGATCTTGTTGACAGGTGTGTGTATTTAGGTAGTTGTGGTTTACAGTAATCTGATAGTATCCTATCTCTCTATCCAGTTTGGTCTTAAAAGCATGGACAGTTTTGGCATTCACAGCATCTTCACTGAGTTCATTCCATTTGTTCACACTTCTGTGAGGAAAACTATACTTCTTGGTGTCTCTTCTACAGTTAACTTTCTTAAGCTTCTTACTGTGTTTCCTTGTACTCTTTGTGTCTAAATTTATAAAACATTATTTGTCCACATTTTCCATACCATTTATCATTCTATAGATGTTTATTAAATCTCCTCTCTCTCTCCTATTTTGAAGGGTAGGAATTTCCAGCATTCTTAATCTCTTTTCATTGGTTGAATTTCTCAACTCTGGAACCATCTTAGTGACTGCTCTTTGTACTCCTTCTAGTTTTATAATATTCCTGTGTATGAGGAGACCACACCACTGCCACATATTCCAATCATGGTCTTATCATGGAAATCAACAATTTTTTATCATTCCTTCATTCAAATATGAAAATGCCATTCTTACTCTTTTTAACAAATTCATCATCTCCAGTAATTTTATCAGTATGTCTGTCCGGAGTAAAATTTTCAGTAACTGTTACTCCCAAATCCATTTTTTCTTTTGATTTCTTTAACTTCACACTATTCACCTAATAATGACACTGTATTCTTTTGTCATTCTTACCAAACTCCATTACTTTACATTTACAGTGGTACCTCTAGATACAAGTTTAATTGGTTCCAGCCCCTACCTCGTAACTTGAAGTTATTCGTGTCATGAGTTTTTTTTTTTTTTTATGTAGGAAGAACACTGGCCAAAGGCAACAAAAATCTAATAAAAAAAATGCCCACTGAAATGCCAGTCCCATAAAAGGGTCAAAGCAGTGGTCAAAAATTGATGAATAAGTGTCTTGAAACCTCCCTCTTGAAGGAATTCAAGTCATAGAAAGGTGGAAATACAGAAGCAGGCAGGGAGTTCCAGAGTTTACCAGAGAAAGGGATGAATGATTGAGAATACTGCTTAACTCTTGCGTTAGAGAGGTGGACAGAATAGGGGTGAGAGAAAGAAGAAAGTCTTGTGCAGCGAGGTTGCGGAAGGAGGGGAGGCATGCAGTTAGCAAGATCAGAAGAGCAGTTAGCATGAAAATAGCGGTAGAAGACAGCTAGATATGCAACATTGAGGCAGTGAGAGAGAGGCTGAAGACAGTCAGTTAGAGGAGAGGAGTTGATAAGACGAAAAGCTTTTGATTCCACCCTGTCTAGAAGAGCAGTATGAGTGGAACCTCCCCAGACATGTAAAGCATACTCCATACATGGATGGATAAGGCCCTTGTACAGAGTTAGCAGCTGGGGGGGTGAGAAAAACTGGCGGAGACGTCTCAGAACACATAACTTCATAGAAGCTGTTTTAGGTAGAGATGAGATGTGAAGTTTCCAGTTCAGATTATAAGTAAAGGACAGACCGAGAATGTTCAGTGTAGAAGAGGGGGACAGTTGAGTGTCATTGAAGAAGAGGGGATAGTTGTCTGGAAGGTTGTGTTGAGTTGGTAGATGGAGGAATTGAGTTTTTGAGGCATTGAACAATACCAAGTTTGCTCTGCCCCAATCAGAAATTTTAGAAAGATGAGAAGTCAAGCGTTCTGTGGCTTCCCTGCATGATATGTTTATCTCCTGAAGGGTTGGACGTCTATGAAAAGATGTGGAAAAGTGCAGGGTGGTATCATCAGCGTAGGAGTGGATAGGACAAGAAGTTTGGTTTAGAAGATCATTAATGAATAATAAGAAGAGGGTGGGTGACAGGACAGAACCCTGAGGAACACCACTGTTAATAGATTTAGGAGGACAGTGACCGTCTACCACAGCAGCAATAGAACGGTCAGAAAGGAAACTTGAGATGAAGTTACAGAGAGAAGGATAGAAACCATAGGAGGGTAGTTTGGAAATCAAAGCTTTGTGCCAGACTCTATCAAAAGCTTTTGATATGTCCAAGGCAACAGCAAAAGTTTCACCATAATCTCTAAAAGAGGATGACCAAGACTCAATAAGGAAAGCAAGAAGATCACCAGTAGAGAGGCCTTGATGAAACCGATACTGGCGATCAGATAGAAGGTTGTGAAGTGATAGATGTTTAAGAATCTTCCTGTTGAGGATAGATTCAAAAACTTTAGATAGGCAGGAAATTAAAGCAATAGATGGTAGTTTGAGGGATTAGAATGGTCACCCTTTTTAGGAACAGGTTGAATGTAGGCAAACTTCCAGCAAGAAGGAAAGGTAGATGTTGACAAACAGGGCTGAAAGAGTTTGACTAAGCAAGGTGCAAGCACGGAGGCACAGTTTCGGAGAACAATAGGAGGGACCCCCATCAGGTCCATAAGCCTTCCGAGGGTTTAGGCCAGCGAGGGCATGGAAAAACATCATTGCAAAGAATTTTAATATGTGGCATGAAGTAGTCAGAGGGTGGAGGAGAGGGAGGAACAAGCCCAGAATCGTCCAAGGTAGAGTTTTTTAGCAAAGGTTTGAGCGAAGAGTTCAGCTTTAGAAATAGATGTGATAGCAGTGGTGCCATCTGGTTGAAATATTGGAGGGAAAGAAGAAGAAGCAAAGTTATTGGAGATATTTTTGGCTAGATGCCAGAAATCACGAGGGGAGTTAGATCCTGAAAGGTTTTGACATTTTCTGTTAATGAAGGAGTTTTTGGCTAGTTGGAGAACAGACTTGGCATGGTTCTGGGCAGAAATATAAAGTGCATGAGATTCTGATGATGGAAGGCTTAAGTACTTTTTGTGGGCCACCTCTCTATCATGTATACCACGAGAACAAGCTGTGTTAAACCAAGGTTTAGAAGGTCTAGGACGAAAAAAAGAGTGAGGAATGTACGCCTCCATGTCAGACACTATCACCTCTGTTATGCGCTCACCACACAAAGACGGGTCTCTAACACGGAAGCAGTAGTCATTCCAAGGAAAATCAGCAAAATACCTCCTCAGGTCCCCCAAACTAGCAGAGGCAAAACACCAGAGGCACCTTCGCTTAGGGGGATCCTGAGGAGGTATTGGAGCGACAGGACAAGATAAAGATATGAGATTGTGATCTGAGGAGCCCAACGGAGAAGAAAGGGTGACAGCATAAGCAGAAGGATTAGAGGTCAGGAAAAGGTCAAGAATGTTGGGCGTATCTCCAAGACGGTCAGGAATACGAGTAGGGTGTTGCACCAATTGCTCTAGGTCATGGAGGATAGCAAAGTTGAAGGCTAGTTCACCAGGATGGTCAGTGAAGGGAGAGGAAAGCCAAAGCTGGTGGTGAACATTGAAGTCTCCAAGAATGGAGATCTCTGCAAAAGGGAAAAGGGTCAGAATGTGCTCCACTTTGGAAGTTAAGTAGTCAAAGAATTTCTTATAATCAGAGGAGTTAGGTGAGAGGTATATAGCACAGATAAATTCAGTATGAGAGTGACTCTGTAGTCGTAGCCAGATGGTGGAAAACTCGGAAGATTCAAGAGCGTGGGCACGAGAGCAGGTTAAGTCATTGCGCACATAAATGCAGCATCCAGCTTTGGACCGAAAATGAGGATAGAGAAAGTAGGAGGGAACAGAAAAGGGGCTACTGTCAGTTGCCTCAGACACCTGAGTTTCAGTGAGGAAAAGAAGATGAGGTTTAGAAGAGGAGAGGTGTTCTACAGATTGAAAATTAGATCTTAGACTGTGAATGTTGCAGAAGTTAATGAAGAAAAAGTTGAGGGGGTGTCAAGACACTTAGGGTCGTTGACAGAAAGGCAGTCCGACCTGGGGACATTTATGATCCCCTCCCCAGATGGGGACTCCGAGGCTGGTGTAGGAGTCTCCATGATGATTTTAAAATTTTTGGGTGAAGGGTGTGTGTGTTATTAGGTGCTTGTAGTTTTGTGTGGAGGAAGAGAGTTGTCTTTAGAGGGCAGGCTGTGACTGCCTCCTTGTGTTGTGAGACACAAAGGGAAACATTCAGTGAGGTCACAGCTGGGTTTAATGATAAGTTCACAGCACCCCCTGAACAGTGCTTTAGACCTCACTGGGAGTAATTATCGTTTTGGCAGGTGTCTACTCCCTCTGTCTTCTTTTCAAAATGTTTCTGAAATGTGTGAGGCATATGTCATTGTATTGGGCAGCTGCACAGTTTGTGTGTACCTTTTCTGGGTGATTTTTTTTCCACAAAATCAGTCACTTTCTGATACGCAGCCAAAACCACTTTAATTTCTGTAGTCGTAACCACAGGAGCCACATCCTTGTCCTCATCCTCGCCACTGAACCCCTGACGAACCTCCACTTCTTATAGGGCCTGAAGCTCCTGTAATTCCTCGGTCGTCAGCTCCTGACTCTGCTCCTCAACGAAATCGTTGATGTCCCCTTCATCAACCTCCAAACCCATGGACTTTCCAAGTGCCACTATCTCATCCAACTCTGCCATTTCAAATCCCTCAAAATCACGTTCAGAAACAGCGTTAGGCCATAATTTCCTCAAGGAAGAGTTTAAGGTTCAACAAGTTACTCCCTGCCAAGCCAAGTCTATGATTTTCAATCAAATTACAATGTTGTAATGTTCCTTCCAAAATTCACACAGGGTTAGATTGGTGTTTTCAGTAACTTCAAAACATTGCTTGAACAAATGCTTTGTGTATAATTTCTTGAAGTTAGAAATCACTTGCTGGTCCATGGGCTGGAGGATAGAGGTTGTGTTGGGGGGGAGGTGTAGGAGCTTGATGAACTTGAACTTGTCAAGAATATCATCTTCTAGGCCAGGGGGATGAGCAGGAGCATTGTCTAGGATAAGTAGACATTTCAAAGGAAGATTATTCTCCTCCAAATATTTTTTTGACAGCTGGGCTGAATACAAGGTTAACCCATTCAACAAAAAATTGATGGGTAACCCAGGCTTTGGCATTAGCTCTCCACATGACTTGGAGTTTCTCCTTTAGCACTTTGTATGCCCTGAATGTCCTTGGATTTTCAGAGTGGTATACCAGCAAAGGTTTGATTTTACAATCTCTGCTGGCATTGGCACATAGAGCCAGTGTCAGTCTGTCCTTCATGGGCTTGTGGCCCTGGCATTTTCTTTTCTTTGGCCATGATGAAGGTCCTCTGTGGCTTTTTCTTCCAAAAAAGGCCAGTCTCGTCACAATTAAAAACTTGCTGCAAGACAGCCTTCAGTGAGAATGAGTTCTGCAAATTTTTTGCAGAACTCTTCACCTGCCTTAGCATCAACACTAGATGCCTCTCCATGATGAACCACAGAGTGAACTTCGGTACACTTACAAAATTTTTCAAACCAACCTCATGAAGCCTTGAACTCTGGTACTGTTGGTGTGCTGGAGCTCTCCTCACCCCCCTTCTCTGCCTGCTCTCTTCTCAAATCAGCATAAATGGCACCACCTTTCTCATTAATTATGGCCTCAGTGACTGTATCACCAGCAATCTCTTTGTCTTTTATCCATATAAGCAAAAGGCTCTCCATCTCTTCATGGATATCTGTTCATTTAGTAGAGAGGATAGTCACTCCCTTAGCATGCTTTTTACTCTTAATAAGATCTTTGTTCTTCAAAATGGTGCAAATAGTCAATGTACTATGCTCATACTCCTTAGCAAGATCGCTCACACGCACAACATGCTCGTGTTTTTTTATTATTTCCTGCTTAATTTCTAAGCGCATCATTAATTTCTTATGATCACTACTATCTTTAGCACTTCCTTTCTTGGGCCCCATGGTTAAATGCACAAAAAAAAGCACAAAAAGTAGCACAAAATATGAAAAAAACACAGATAAAAGTTGGAGCAAATGGTACAATATGCAGATGTGTGGATCGCTGCTTTGCTACTGAGCGCTGATGATGGTGGGCGCTGCTGCTCGTATTTTGGAAAAATGGTCTTGTTATGGGGCATAATTTTTCGCAAATTTTTACTTGTATCTTGGAAAACTCATATATAGATGCAATCATATGTAGAGGTACCACTGTACTTAAATTGAATTCCATTTGCCAAGATTTACTCCATGTATTTATCTTATTTAAATCATCTAGCAGTATCATAGTCATTTACATTTTCTATCCTTCTCATCAGCTTAGCATCATCTGCAAATAAGTTCATATAGCTATTTATTTCTTCATTCATGTCATTTACATACATCACAAACATTATTGGTCCCAACACTGACCCCTGTGGGACACCACTAGTTACTTTCAGCCAAGATGAATTTTGGTCTTGTATTACAGTTCTTATCTCTCTATCATCCAGATAATCCTCCATCCACTCCAGCAGTCTTCCTCCAATTCTTCCATAATTTTATATCTTTCATAGCAATCTTCATTGTGGTACTTTGTCAAAAGTCTTCTTCAAGTTTAAGTAGACACCATCCACCCATCCTTCTCTCTCCTGCACAATATTGACTACCCTTGAATAAAAGGCCAATAAGTTCATGGAACATGATCTTCCCCTTCTAAATCCAAATTGGCAATTTACCAAAACTTTATCTCTTTCCAAGTGTTCCATCCATCTTTCCTTTATTGTTCTTTCACATAGTTTTCTTACAGCACTAGTCAATGACACTGGTCTATAATTTAGTGGGTTTTCCTTATTTCCTCCTTTGAATATAGGTGTAATATTTGCTCTCTTCCAATCTTTTGGTACTCTTTCCTGCAACAATGATGTCACCACCATACTGTGAATTTTATCAGCCAGTTGTTCTCTGCATTCTTTTAATATCCAGTTTGATACTCCATCTGGACCATATGCTTTATTTACATCAAGTTCTTCCATCATCTTAAGTACTTCTTCATAACTGACAGGGACTATACTTAGTATATTCCTCACCAACTTATCCCTTCCAGCATCAAACTCCCCTTCCACAGTAAATACAGATCTGAAACTATTGTTCATAACCTCTGCCATGTCCTTTGCATCCTCATAGATTTTTTCTTCAACTTTCAATCTTGATACACCTTCCTTCTTCATCTTCCCATTAATATGTCTAAAGAATAGTTTGGGTTCATTTATACATTTATCTATTATATCTCTTTCATAGTTTCTTCTCTCTATTCTTATTGTCTTCAACGTACTCATTTCTAGCATCAGTATATTTCTCCCTTCTGGTCTCAGTTTTCCTTTTCTTCCATGTATTCCAAGCATTTATATTACTATTTCTAGCATTTTTGCATTTTGTATTGAACCATTCTTTACCCTTTCAACATCTTGCTCACTACTTTCCATCACTATCTTTTCAAGATCTTTTAACACATCTACCAACATCTCTTCATGCTCTTCTTTTTGCCAAGCATTGGTCATAGGTGGCACATACACTCCTACAGAATTCATTATCATTCCATTTCGACTTCTAATCATCACTTGTAGAATTTCAGACTTGTCTTCCCTTTTTAACCTTCCTCACTTTAACACATTTTTTTTAGTCAGAATGATCACTCTATCTCCCCCCTTGTCACTTCTATTTCTCATCCATAAATCATATTTTTCATCACCATTGTCAGGAGTTCCCCATTCATTTTTGCATTTTGTCTCAAATAATATAACAACATCTGGTGCGGTTCTGTTTAGTAACTCATTTATTTCCATCTTTGTTGACATTAATGCATTTACATTAGTATAACATACTTTACTTATTGTTTGATGTACCATTTCTTTATTCTCATGTCTCCCCAGAAAACTTTTTCTTCTCTTCTGTTTTTTTTTTTTTTTTTTTTTTTTAAGCCTCACTTTTGCTTCAACCTTCCAGTCTTATCCAGATCTCTGTTTATCCATACATTCTTATATTCTTCATCTGCAGACAACCTCCAAGACCGATTTATTACCTCTTCTACTTGAACCTGTGTTGCAAACCTTATTCTTATGTGTCTCATTTTCTCTACTTCATATTTCCCAATTCTGTGGAACTCTTCCACTTTCTTTACTACCTGAATGTCTTCACCTGTCACTTTCTTCAGTAACTTATTCAGCAGGTTCTTTTCCTTTTCCTTGCTTTGAATTCTACTTTCTGTTTTCTCTTCCTTTAAACCAAATACAATTATTTGTATATACTTTTCTGTCTCACTAACTTTTCTCTTCTTTAATAACATGTACCACTTCTTGTCTTAAGTTTTGTTTCTCATTTTCTTGTTGTTCTATTATTTTCTTTAGTGATTCTTCTTCAACTTTACGTTCATTTATTGTCTTATTTTGCCTCATTTCCACATCCTTAACACTTGCTTTCATTTCCTCATTTCCTTTTTGAACAGTTTCTACTTTCTCTTCTCTTATTTAGTAACGTTTACCACTTTCTGTCTCAGGTTTTGTTTCTCATTTTCTTGTTCTATTATTTTCTTTAGTGATTTTCTTAAACTTTATGTTAATTTATCCTCTTATTTTGCCTCATATTCACATCCTTTACACTTGCCTTCATTTCTTTATTTCCTTTCTGAACAATTTCTACATTCTCCTTTATTTTGTTTCTTCAAACAATCATTTTCCATCTTCAACTTCTCATTTTTATCTTCCATCTCAATCAACTTTGTTGTAATAATCACCAGCTTCACACTTGTTTCATGGTATGCCTCCAGTGTCTTTACTCTCTCCAATAATTTATCCATCATTTCCTTCATATACAAAATCTTTCTACATTGCAACCTATAATTAATTTCTCTTTCTTCTCCAGTAAAACCTTCAAAAGATCCCCTTTCCTTTTGGGGTGGCACCCTTTGCCATGTTTGTCCAAAATGTAAACGAACAAACAAAACATTCTCATAAACGGGATAACTATACTCATGGTATTGTTTCTCCCCTCTTGTTTACCACCTAGGTATTCCTGGGTCTTCATAACATATCTTGTTCAACTATGAGCGATTTGTGTTATTCCTTCACTTTTATATGTAAGCACTGGAAAACACGTCCTGTCAGCTCCACCTTGTGTGTATGTGTGTATGTGTGTGTGTGTGTGTGTGTGTGTGTGTGTGTGTGTGTGTGTATTTATCTAGTTGTAATTTACAGGGTTTGAGCTGTGCTTGTGTGGTCTTGTCTCCATATCTACACTTGTCCAGTTTTTCCTTGAAATTGTGCACACTCATTGCTGATATTATATCCTCACTTAGCTTATTCCATACTTCTATATTTCTCTTTAGGAAACTATATTTCTCTATGTTACTCAAGCATCTTCCTTTTCTTAGTTTTTTTTGTTGTGTTCTCTTGTGTTTCTGGTATTTTCTTCTCTCAGCAGCAGTTTCTCATTATCTATTTCTTCCACTCTATTCTTCAGTTTATAAATTAGTATTAAATCTCCCCTTTCTCTTCTTTGTCCCATTGTTGGCAGATTCATTTCCTTTAACCTTTCTTTATATGTTAATTCTTCCAGTTCTGGAACCATCTTTGTTGCCATTCTTTGCATCCTTTCTAATTTTTTCACATGTTTTCTTGTGTGGAGACCACACAAATTCAACATATTCCATCTTTGGTCTAATCATGGTGGTAATTATTTTCTCATATCTTTTTCCATGTAGTGGAATGCTGTTCCAGTATTTCTCATCATTCTATATGTATCTCTGAATATCTTTTCTACATGTTTCTCCAACTGTTGACTATCCTGTATTATCACTCCCAGATCTTTCTCTTCTTGTACTTGTATTATTTCTTCATTTCCCATTTTTATATGTCCATTTCAGTTTCTTTTCACTTTTTCCTATTTCCATTACATGACACTTCTTCACATTAAATTCCATCTCTTATTTCTTTCCAATCCCAGATTTTATTCAAATCCTCTAGCAGAATTCCACAGTCTTTCTTGTTTCTTAGATGCCTTTGTAATTTTGCATCATCCCTCAGGCATGTGTCTGTGTGTGTGTGTAGTGTATGTGTAATTCACCAGTCTTCAGAATTGTTAACTTTATCATCCTATAGAGAGAGAGAGAGAGAGAGAGAGAGAGAGAGAGAGAGAGAGAGAGAGAGAGAGAGAGAGAGAGAGAGAGAGGTGGGGATATAAGAAGGGGAGATAACTTTGTTCACCTTGGTTTCTTCATTCTCTCTCTCTCTCTCTCTCTCTCTCTCTCTCTCTCTCTCTCTCTCTCTCTCTCTCTCTCTCTCTCTCTCTCTCTCTCTCTCTCTCTCTCTCTCTCTCTCTCTCTCTCTCTCTCTCTCTCTCTCTCTGGTCGAGTCTACTTTGAGGTGTTGAAATTGATTCAAGTTTCTTTCAGGGAAAATTATCCACCAATTCCACATTTATGATGGCCTATGATGCAGGTCAAGTAAATCTTTTTGAAACTAAGGGAAAGTAAAGGAAAATAGTCAGATAGAACATAAATCCTGTTATAAAAAGAACAAAGCTAATTATAATAGAGAAATGAACAAATTCAATTATGACACTGCCATTGCAGAAAGGGAAAAGCAGAGCTTTTAAAGATAGTATATATGAGTAAATTATGAAGTTTTACTATTTCCTATTATGAATTTCATAATAGGAAATCAGGACCATAATAGAAAATCAGGATTTGGAAGGATAGTGCTAAGGAGTTTAGGTGCCAAATGAGTGTTAGTAGTGGCCAGACACTTGAACAAACAAGAAGAGAGTGTTTGGAATAGAGAGATGGAGGCTCTTCTGTTGTGGTCATTCCCTGTTGAGGAGAGAGATAAAAAACAAACAAACCTTAGATTTAGAGAATTAACTTCATCATATGTTTTCAAAAACGAGAAAAATTAAAATAAGGTAACTAATAATTTTGATATTAAACATGAGTTTTTTGACTACTGTATTGATTCATGAATAATAATAAACATTACTTGATTATATGGCTAATAATTTTTGACTGCTGTGGTGACTTTAGGACCATGATAAACATTGTTTCATTATTTGGGTCACTGATTTTAGATTATGATGTCAACTTAGGACCCTTGAAAAACCAGATCTGGGAGTTCTTAATGTTGTTATGATAGTGGTGTAGTGCAAAAGTGAAACCCATGACAGCATCATAGAGAGTTAAGTGTATTATATCTGTTATGTCTTGAGCAGTGGAGTTTTCCAATTCCATGAGTCTCAAGAATTATGTAATAATATTTATAAATCAAAATAAATTATCAGTAATATGTCTAGGAGCTCCCTCAATTTGCAAGTTCTAAGTATCAGTGTATTTTGTCCATGCAATTTCTCTCTCTGCATTTGCTTCCTCTGCTTCACCTAAGTGATTAATTCTTTTTATACTTGACAGTAATGTATTTAATAGCTTATAAGATGTGCTTTTTTCCAAAAAAAATCTCAGAAAAATGAGCCTGCATCTTATAAACCCAAGGTTCAGCTTTGGGGCAGTGGCTAGTGGTAAGTCTATGGCAACATCTCATCCTGGAGTGCCTGTCACGTGACATTGGAGACCATGGAGTGCCATCAGTGGCCCTTAAATCAAACCACAAATATCTTTGCACATGTAAACAAAGTGATAATTGTTTCTACACCATAAAAACAACTCTTTTTTTTGCAAGATAACAATGTATAACAGGTCATACTTACATATAACACTAGTCAGGAAGAAATTAAATGATGACGCTTATGTTGCATGTACCAAAACAAACTTGTGGTTGGTTACACACCAAACCTGACAACATGTGTGAGATTCACTGCATTCCTTAGTATGATGCCATCATTCCTTGAGGTAAGACATGGATAGAACAAATTTATTTTCATGGATTTGAACTTGAATAAAAAAACTACAGTTGTACTAAATTTCATGATGAATAAAACAAATTTATTCCCACACTTTTTGGTTTAGAAATGTATTGAATATTTCAAATAAAAATACATTGTAGAGAATATGGTAAATCTATTTTCACACATCCTTATGCTTATGTGTAGAATGATGATAAAAAAAAATATGATGTACAAACTTTATTACCCCTCTGGACTCTGACAGTGTCACTGCCTATGCTATATTTGTTTACATCTCACAGCAGGATTGATTTTAGGACCTAGCAAATATTAAAGTTTCCAAATGTGAAATATTGCAATCTAATAAGAATCTGAATACATATGAGAGGGCTTCAAATGTCAGGTGAAATCCTTCACTTCATAGTCAGAGCTTAAACCTGGTTATTTTTTATTTTTATTTTTATTTATTTATTTATTTTTTTCAATGCCTGCCCAAACTGATGTGGTTCTTATAAGCTTGTGTGTCTTATAAGCCATCAAATACAATAATTAATACATTGTTTTCATACTTTCATACTTGAGCAAACAAACTGAGTTCAGCAGTCTCTGTACTGTTATCTACTGTCATTTGCTATATTTTTATCGAGTAATTTTTGTAATGGAGAAAGGAAGAACTTTTCTTATGCTCTGCATTGAACAGTGTTTTTTCTGGTCCACATAATAGGTTATTAATACTGTTCTAAACTTGCTGCTTTTATGTCAGCACCTAACACCTTGGTGATCCATTTTCATAATCTTTGATTATTCTTGCATTCTTTACTATATTTCATTTGTTATTATTTACAGTTACCTGTATTCCTTTCTTGTTCCAATTTTCAGTGAGCTGCCTTCTTTCACTGTTCCTATAAGTTGTGTGTGTACTTATATCCTCCTGTCATTGTTAGGTGCAGTCATGCAAGTGACTCAGGTGATCCAGCTATCACAGAGGGTTTCCAAAGTTGCCAGGATTGGTATTTAACATAGTATTCCAATGCTTAAAACTGAATCTGAAAATAAATGCAACTATTGGTAGAATTGTCTGCATTATTTTATTTTATTTTTTAGTATGATATTCTTTCTTCCAGATTAAAGAGTTCTATTTTGTTTCAAATTAAATAAATCTATATAAAAAGTGTTCAACATCAAGTTGATGTTGTGAACTGCCTAATGCAGGTGGCCTTAGTTGGAATAAGGTAAGGCCTCAATGCTTAACATGAATGTTACACACTATGTTCTTACTCATATACCTGTTAATACCTTTTACTGAAGAGGTTAGATGTAGCAATCAGAATGTATTTGGCTGGCTGTGGTTACCAAAATAAGTTGACTATGCAGAGCAGAGTATGATGTGCAGAGGTAGCCAAATCAACTGTGTTCACAGTTACCAAGAGCATCATAATCTGACATGCTGACTAAGCATCCAGGTATGCAGTTCCCTCACATGATAAAATGACAGAATGGTTGTATGGAGAGTAGACTCATCCCAAATATGAGGATAGAGAGAACAAGCTAGAGTCTCTGTACATACTATACATAAAGGAACAAAGCTATGAAGACTGTTCTTCCCTCATTCCTAGAAGTCCCAAGCATTTATCTAACATGCGTAAGAAGAAAGGAGAGAGAGAGATAGAAGAGACAGGGAGATGTTAGAGCCAATGGGATTGAAAGCAGTCAGGGAATGACCATGGCTCTGAAGGAAAGACAGAAAGAGTGCAGATCATGACCAAGTAATGTCACATTGGTTTTAACAATGAAGGTGTGATGGTGTGAACACATCTGACATCATGATGATAAAACAAATTAGGGGGTTTCATAAACAACTTGGTTTAGAACATCACCTGATGAGTATAGAGAGGGGTGGGCAGTTGCGAGATTTGAGAAGTGCCACAACATAATGTTTGTGAAGAAAAAAAAATAAGGAAGTTTGCTGATGTTACTGCTTGAGGAGCACCCTAGTGTATTTATCTGTATCAGTAATCACATATCAATATGTATATAAAAGGATCCGGCACATTGGTCTCCATATTAAGGTATTACTCCCTTAAAGTTAACAGTGTCAGGGCATGCCATGTCCCTCAGTGTTGCAAGGTTCAATAAAAATTCTCTAGGTGCATAATTTTTGGTTGTAGCTCCTTTTTTTGTTTCCCTTTTCTTCTTCATTGTCTTTTCTGTTATTTCTAATCCTTTTTTCATGTATACATTTGTTCCAAACATTTTAGTAAGCAGATTGCTCTTCTCATGTCCAATATTGTGTTCTAAGGTTGTGGATGGTACATGGCAAAAGTTTTTATTACAATACTAGCAATTAACATTGTATATTGTATGAGCCACCTAATGCTGTGAGCAGTGTAGTGGGAGGTGAATGGCCTTGAAGTGATTGGTTAGATGTTTTATTTTTGTTGCTTCTTGCTGCTGCCATCATCAGCTTCTTATGCTTTCTTGACATCAGCATACTTGTAACATGACTCAGAAATGCCCCAAGAAGTGAAGAAAAGGAGGACAAGGAGCAGAGTGACACACATCCTCCCTCCAATGTATCTTTCTTGTCACTAAGCTATGCACAAGTGAGTTACCCTCAGTCCCTCCTTCAGTCCTCCGCACAAAGCAATCAAGGTGCCACATTCGCTACATTTTTTTATTTATTTATTTTTTTCATTATGCAGGAGGGACACCAGCCAAGGGCAACAAAAATATAACCAAAAAAAAAGAAAAAACACTGAGATGCTGGTCTATGAATAGGGTCCGAAGCAGTAGTCAAAAATTGAATTATAAGTGTCTTGAAGCCTCTCTCTTGAAGGGTTCAAGTCATAGGAAGGTGGAAATACAGAAACAGGCAGGGAGTTCCAGAGTTTACCAGAAAAAGGGATGAATGATTGAGAATACTGGTTAACTTTTGCATTAGAGAGGTGGACAGAATAGGTGTGAGAGAAAGAAGAAAGTGTTGTGCAGTGAGGCCATGGGAGGAGGGGAGGCATGCATTTAGCAAGATCAGAAGAGCAGTTAGCATGAAAATAATGGTAGAAGATAGTTAGAGATGCAACATTGCAGCAATGAGAAAGAGGCTGAAAACAGTAAGTTAGAGGAGAGGAGTTTGATTTCACCCTGTCTAAAAGACTGGTATGAGTGGAACCCCTCCCCAGACATGTAAATCATACTCCATACATGGATGGATGGATAAGGCCCTTTTACAGAGCTAGCAGCTGGGAGGATGAGAAAAATTGGCAGATACATCTCGGAACACCTAACTTCTTAGAAGATGTTTTTAGCTAGAGATGAGATGTGAAGTTTCCAGTTTAGATTATAAGAAAAGAACAGACTGAGGATGTTCAATGTACAAGAGGAGGACAGTTGAGTGTCATTGAAGAGGAGGGGATAGATGTCCAGAAGGTTGTGTCGAGTTGATAGATGGAGGAATTGAGTTTTTGAGGCATTGAACAATACCAAGTTTGCTCTGCCCCAATCAAAAATTTCAGAGAGGTCAGAAGTCAGGCAATCTGTGGCTTCCCTGTATGAACTGTTTACTTCCTGAAGGATTGGATGTCTGTGAAAAGACGTGGAAAAGCGCAGGGTGGTATCATCAGTGTAAGAGGATAGGACAAGAAGTTTAGTTTAGAAGACCATTGATTAATAATAGGAAGAGAGTGAGTGGCAGGACAGAACTCAGAAGAATACCACTGTTAATAGATTTAGGAGAAGAACAGTGACAGTCTGCCACAGCAGCAATAGAACGGTTAGAAAGGAAACTTGAGATGAAGTTACAGAGGGAAGGATAGATGTCGTAGGAAGGTAGTTTGGAAATCAAAGCTTTGTGAAAGACTCTATCAAAAGCTTTTGATATGTCTAAGGCAACAGCAAAAGTTTCACCAAAATCTCTAAAAGAGGATGATCAAGATTCAGGAAAGCTAGAAGATCACCAGTAGAGCGGCCTTGACAGAACCCATACTGGTGGTCAGATAGAAGGTTGTGAAATGATAGATGTTTAAGAATCTTCCTGTTGAGGATAGATTAAAAAACTTTAGATAAGCAGGAAATTAAAGTAATAGGACAGTAGTTTGAGGGATTAGAATGGTCACCCTTTTTAGGAACAAGCTGAATGTAAGCAAACTTCCAGCAAGAAGGAAAGGTAGATGTGGACAGACAGAGTTGAAAGAGTTTAACTAGGCAAGGTGCAAGCACAGAGGCACAGTTTCAGAGAAAAATAGGAGGGACCCGATCAGGTCCATAAGCCTTCTGAGGCTTTAGGCCAGTGAGGGCATGGAAAAACATAATTGCAAAGAATTTTAATAGGTAGCATGATGTAGTCAGAATACATTTATATGTGATTATTTTAGGTTATTCATTGGAAAAAAGGGTCAGTTTTGTCTGCCAGCAATTGCATCCTATTCAGTGAGCAACACCTACACAGCTGCCATTTAAATCCTCTTGCTCTGGGCATTAAAATTATGCAAAGAAAAAAAAAAACTTTAATAGCCAAAAGGTTGGGTGTATCCACAGGTCATATAAATAAAAATCATATTTTCTAAAGTTATTTTCATATTACCATATTGGACTTTCCCCTTAAATCGTTTTGGTCATGTCAGGAGATGTATTACAGGTGTTGAAGTAAACCTCGGATAATCCAGGAAAACAGCTTTGAACCAAGGATGCTGAAGTAGTAATGGCTAACCTGAACATGAAACTGGCTGGCAAATCATATCTTAGTGACAACATCAGAATCTCCAGACTCCATTACCTACTTATTTTCCCATTGTTTTAGTGACATTTATCATATTTTACCTGTCTTAATATTTTCATAGTTCCTATATGTTATGGAGAATGTCAACTCATGTTGTCACTGGCTGTACTTGTACCACTGCTTCATTTAAAGTTTTCAGGATTTAAATGATATGAATGAACATTACATATACTTGAGTATATGTACCATCATTTATATCCTTTAATTTTTCTTAATGGGCAATATAGGACTTTCGTTCATTATTCATTCCTTTGTTATTCTCCCTGCAGGATCTACAAGTTGCAGCATGAGGGCCAGGCATTCAAGGATGTGGCATCATTACTGTTAGCAATGAGCAAAGAGATGTTGAGGATGACACAGATGTCAACAACTGACTGGTTGATGGAGCAGGGTTTCAGTCCACTGACCATCAGTGAGCTGGTGATGTCAGCACTCCAGTGCAACTATGGGCAGACTCCAGAGATGCATGCTTTTGTTGGTAGGTGTTGGTAGCTTACTGCTAATATAATGTTGGCATAAACTCTTGCCATCGGGATTTACTATGGTCACATTTGTTCTAATATCCTTGAAGGCCTGTTCACCAGGGTGATCAGTGAAAGGTGAAAGCCAAAGCTGGTGGTACCAAAACATTGATATCATGAAGGATGGAAATTTCAACAAAAAGAAAATGGAAAAGGATGTGCTTCACTTTGGAAGATAAATACAGTGTCTCCAGAGTTTCATGGTATCCAAGTTACACCATCCTCAAGTTTCACACTGAGTCTTAAATTCTTATCAATTCAACTCTTACACATTATCTCCTTGAATTTTGCACTTTCATCACATGTATGGTTCATGTCTTCCCACCATCAGTATCAAGAACATACTATTTATTGCATATGTATTTCTGTATACAGCTTACATACCTGAACATACAGATTATTTGTGTGGATAAACCATTTATTTGCCATAACACTATAAGTAGTTATGTCAGCTTGCATGCAAAAGAGGGGGAGAGAAAGGCTGGTGTCACACTATACAGCAATAGCACTGTCACATTGTGAAAACACATGCAGACAAATGAGAGGTGTCTCACTATTGCAGCATTGCCACATCCACATCACTTCCACACCACTGCTTTGCACTGCATCTGAGGACAAACCACACATTCACACAGCTCTAGATGTGGCAGCTTGGCACTGCTGTAGCGCTGCATCACAACAGATGTGAAGACAAAACACACGCACACACACACTTCTAGATGTGGAGGTGCCATGCTACTGCATCACGTAAGCAAAATTTTCAGGATCAGTAATCAGGATAGAAGCAATAAGGGAAATAATAGGTTCAAGTGTGATAAAGTTAGATTTGAAAAAGAGATAAGAAGGAATTGGCTCTTAAATAGGGTGGTAGATGAGTAAAATAGATTTGATAATCAGGTTGTTAGTGCTGAGTCATTAGCTTTAAAAGATTGGGCAAATTTATGGATGAGGATCATAAGTGGAAGTAGGTAGGTATGCTTGGTATAGTGACTGCCACATGTAGGCCTGATGGCCTCTTGCAGCTTACCTTATTTATCATGTTCTTATGACACATATGAAGACAAAACACACACACACACACACACACACACACACACACACACACACACACACACACACACACACACACACACACACACACACACACACACACACACCTCTAGATGTGGCAGTGCTGCACCTCTGTATCACAGTGGATGTGAGGACAAAACTCACACAGTTCTAGGTCATGTGGCTAGAATAAATAAACATTTTTTCAGCATTTTCAGTATCCTGAGTTTAACAATTCAAGTTTAGCCTTGTGCTCTGGGAAGATAGCAATTGCAAAACTTGAGAGAATACTGTAGTAAAAAAAAAATGTAGTGAGAGGAGTTAGAAGAGAGACTTTGTAAGACCGGCTTTGAAATTTAAGTCAAATGGAAAATTCTGAAGATTTAAGGGTGTGGCATATGAGCAGGTAATGTTGTTACATAAATAGGTGCAAAAGCCAGCTTTGCCAAAAGCAAGCTTTGGTGAAGGAGGATAGAAAATAGGAAGGAATAGAGAAGGGTTGCTGCTAGTATCCTCCAACAGCTGAGTCTCAGTGAGGAAAGGATGAAGAGGTATAGAAGAGGAGAGGTGATGTTCCACTGAATGAACCCATGAATGTAACAGGAGTTTTTCTAGAGAACACTGGAGTTTGAGGAGGTATCAAGACATCTTGGATACAAAAAAACTAAGTACCCCCACTTGATTACATCCCCTGCCTTGTCTCATGATGTACCCACAGTCCCCCTGGTGGCATCACAAGCACGTATTATGACCCATTTATGCTAAAACCACATCATAACGAAAACATCAAAGGGAGGGAGGTGAGGGCACAATTAACTCGCGTCTCTCCTCAAGTTCCACGGCGTGGAGACCGAGTGAGCACATTAGGAAAACAACCTTGCTTCTATAAATAGGTGCTTGGCAATTACTGACAAAGAGAGAGAGAGAGAGAGAGAGAGAGAGAGAGAGAGAGAGAGAGAGAGAGAGAGAGAGAGAGAGATCGTTATTCATGTGGGGCATGTCATGGGACAGCTTTGCCTGAGGACATTTATGGTTTCCTCACCAGGTGGGCACTAAAACTGTTCTATTTTTATTTCCCTTTTTTTTATGTAGGAGAGACACTGGCTAAGGGCAATAAAAATACAATAGGAAAAAAAAAAGTCCCCTGAGATGTTGCTCCCCAAACAGGGTCCGAACTGGTAGTTAAAAATTGAAGGATAAGTGTTTTGAAACCTCTCTCTTGAAGGAATTTAAGTCATAGGAAGGTGGAAATACAGAAATAGGCAAGGTGTTCCAGAGAAAGGGATGAATGATTGAGAATACTGGTTAACGCTTGCATTAGAGAGGTAGACAGAATAGGGATGAGAGAAAGAAGAAAGTTTTGTGTAGCATGGCTGCAGGAGGAGGGGAGGCATGCAGTTAGCAAGATCAGAAGAGCAGTTAGCATGAAAATAGTGGTAGAAGATAGTTAGTGATGCAACATTGCGGCGATGAGAAAGAGGCTGAAGACAGTCAGTTACAGGAGAGGAGTTGATGAGATGAAAAGCTTTTGATTCCACCCTGTCTAAATGAGCAGTATGATTGAAACCCCTTCCCCCCCCCCAAACATGTGAAGCATACTACAGTAAAATCCCTCTCATCCGGCATTCAAGTATCCGGCAGCTTCAAGTATCCGGCACATTTTTCTCCGAGCCTTAAAATCAATAAAAAATCAATGTGTACTCATAAAATCGATTAAAATTCCCGCGCGAGGCATACTTTGTCCCCTCGCCACCAGAGAGCACTGCTTCATGCCACCCGCGGCCCACTGCACTGTGTTTACTCATTGACTCAGTCCTGCATGTGCACTGTTTATCGCCTGACGCCTTCATCATGCCTAAAGTTGTAGAAAAGAGGAAGCATGTTGTGCTTACACTTAAGCAGCTGATCAGATCAGCTGCTGATTAAGATCAGCTGATCTTTGTTATGGTAAGATGCGTGAGTGTAGGGTGGTGATTGTGGACATAATTTCACTTCTATTCAAGTATCCGGCATGTTGGCGGTCCTGTTGATGCCAGATAAGAGGGATTTTACTGTACATACATAGACGGATAAGGCCCTTGTACAGAGTTAGCTGCTGAGGGGGTGAGAAAAACTGGCAGAGATGTCTCAGAATGCCTAACTTCATACAAGCTGTTTCAGCTAGAGATGAGATGTGAAGTTTCCAGTTTAGATTATAAGAAAAGGAGATTATAAGAAAAGGACAGGCCGAGGTTGTTCATTGTAGAGGAGGGGGACAGTTGAGTATCACTGAAGAAGAGGGGGTGGTTGTCCAGAAGGTTGTGCTGAGTTGGCAGATGGAGGAATTGAGTTTTTGAGGCACTGAACAATACCAAGTTTGCTTTGTCCCAATCAGAAATTTTAGAGAGATCAGGAGTCAGGCATTTTGTGGCTTCCCTGTGTGAAATGTTTACTTCCTGAAAGGTTAGATGTCTATGAAAAGCTGTGGAAAAGTGCAGGGTGGTATCATCGGCGTAGGAGTGGATAGGACAAGAAGTTTGGTTTAAGAAGATCATTGATAAATTTTAGGAAGAGAGTGGGTGACAGGACAGAAGTCTGAGGAACACCACTGTTAATAGATTTAGTAGAACAGTGACTATCTACCACAGCAGCAATAGAACAGTCAGAAAGGAAACTTGAGATGAAGTTATAGAAAGAAGGATAGAACTCATAGGAGGGTAGTTTGGAAATCAAAGCTTTGTGCCAGACTCTATCAAAAGCTTTTGATAAGTCTAAGGCAACAGCAAAAGCTTCACCAAGACTCAGTAAGGAAATCTAGATCACCAGTAGAGTGACTCTGATGGAACCATACTGGCAATCAGATAGAAGGTTGTGAAGGTTGTTTAAGAATCTTCCTGTTGAGGATAGATTCAAAAACTTTAGATAGACAGGAAATTAAAGTAATAGGATGGTAGTTTGAGTGATTAGAATGGTCACACTTTTTAGGAACAGGCTGAATTTAGGCAAACTTCCAGCAAGAAGGAAAGGTAGATGTTGACAGACAGAGCTGAAAGAGTTTGACTAGGCAAGGTGCAAGCATGGAGGCGCAGTTTGGGAGAACAGTAGGAGGGACCCCATCAGGTCCATAAGCCTTACGAGGTTTAGGCTAGTGAGGGCATGGAAAACATCATTGCAAAGAACTTTAATAGGTAGCATGAAGTAGTCAGAGGGCAGAGGAGAGGGAAGAATAAGCCCTGAGTTGTCCAAGGTAAAGTTTTTAGTAAAGGTTTGAGTGAAGAGTTCAGCTTTAGAGATAGATGTGATAGCAGTGATGCCATCTGATTGAAATAAAGGAGGGAAAGAAGAAGCAAAGTTATTGGAGATATTTTTGGGTAGATGCCAGAAGTCACAAGGGGAGTTAGATCTTAAAAAAATTTTGACACTTTCTATTAATGTAGGAGTTTTGGCTATGACATAAGATTCATGTGATGAAAGGCTCAGGTACCTTTTGTGGGCCATCTCTATCATGTACAGTATAAGAACATTCTGTGTTAAACCAAGGTTTGGAAGGTTTAGCTCAAGAAAAAGAGTGAGGAATGTACTATGCCTCCATGTCAGACACTATCACCTCTGTTATATGCTCTGCACACAGAGACGGGTCTCTGACACGGAAGCAGTGAATATGTGATTCACATAGTAAGAGTGTATAGATATATGTAGTGGGTATAGTCCAGTGCTTATAATAAGACAGGTTGTCTTTAGAGTGCAGGCTACAACCGTACTCCATGTAATTGAGACTCACTATAGGAAATGGACATGGTGGAGGATCAGCAGCTGGATTGCACCACCCGTTAAGCTCCCACATGTACCTCCTTGGGAGTGACTACAAGTTTCTAATGCTTTCTCCTCTGTCAACATATTTTTCATGTACACTCAACCCCCAGCTATCGCGAGAAATTGGTCCCTTAACATCGCCGTGATAGCTAAAAACGCGATAGCCATTGTTAAGAATACATAGGAAAAAAAAAAATTGTTCGTGGCCCGCCAGAGTAGCAACACAATTCAACATATTGGCACCTTTTTTTTTCCCTTATCTCACCATGATTTATAGATCAGTCTTGAGGAGGACATGATTTGAGCTTCGCACAGCATTATGTCCAGCACTATCACTAGTGAGGTTCATATGTGCCTTAATGTGGTCCTTCTTAAGGTAAATACCTCTCACTGTAGACTCGTTGATGCCTAACTTAGCGCCCACTGAACTTTTACTTTGTCCACTCTCGATCAATTTCACTATCTCATATTTCACAGCATATGTAAGGTTCTTCCTCTTCTTGATTTCTTTCCCAGGCGCCGCTGTTGCCTTTCGCTGGGTCGGGTTGGGTGGTAGCGATCTCCCTGGGTGGCCAGGAGGGGGAGTAGAGGCCATTGTCCCGAGATACACACGCGTGACCTTGAGATTCACCACGGCACGTGCCACTCAGTCAACTGTGGCGGGAGGGACTAGAGGGATGGGGGAGCGGGAGAGTGGCTGGATAAGGAAGCGGGAGTGTGCAAGCCAATCACGGCCTAATATGTCAGTCAAATTCAGCCAATTAGCAAGCGAATCTGGCCAAGAAATATGACGTAGCTGTCACGTGAACATCCTGGACATAGGATGGGCCGCGATAGCTCCACTAGGATTCGCGTTAGCCCATTTAATGTGTTTTTTATTGTTCCCGTGATAGCTTTAAACCGCGTTAGCAAAACCCGCTATAGCTGGGGGATAAGTGTATATTTTCCTTTACTGCATCCTCTCTGCATTGTCTCTCCTACCTCTTCCTATCCTCACACCTTCACTTGCATCTATTTTTTTTTTTTTTTTTTTTTTTTTATGTAAGAGGGGCATTGGCTAAAGGCAACAAAAAATTTTAATAAAAAAGGCCCACTTAAATGCCAGTTTCCAGAG